>NW_006922288.1:854136-868871 GCF_000298275.1 Orycteropus afer afer
ATATATGCTAGTTACAAGTCCTTTACCATCTTTGTGATTAGCAAGTTTTGCTTGTACAATTTATTTTACATATATGTATATATACATAATATATATATGTGTGTGTGTGTGTGTATTATATGTGTGTATAGATGGGGCAATCTACTTCGGGAGTGATACTGCCTTGGAAACCCAAGGAGGGGTCGTTATGAGTTGGGTCCGACTCGACGGCACATAACAACAAGAACAACAACATATATATGTGTGTGTGTATACATATATATATATTTGGGGAAAATATATATATATATATATATTTGAATAGTATATTTAGGAGAAGTTCCTAATTTTGATGAAGTTCAATATATTAATTTTTTTCTTTTATGAATCATGGTTTTCATGTTGTGCTTAAGAAATTTTGCCTAACCTGAGGCCACAATTTTTTAATATTTTTTTTCTAGAACTTTAGGTTTTACAGTTAGATTTATGATACACTTTGTATTAATTTTTGTGCAGAGCACGAATTATGGATTGAGGTTCATTTTTTTTTGCATATGAGCATCCAATTGTTATAGCATTATTTGTTGATAGTAATATTTTCTATCCATTGAATTGCTTTTGTACCTTTGTTGAATATCAGTTGGTCATATATGTGTAGGTTTATATTTGGTCTTTCTATGTTATTCCATTGATCAATCTGTCTTTTCTAATATCTTGGCAGCTATACCTATTCAGTAAATCTAGAAATCAGGTAGCATGTGTCCTTCAATTTGTTCTATTTTCAAAAGTATTCTGAATCTTCTAGCTACTTTGCTTCTCTATGAAACCATTAGAATCAATGGCTGATTTCTATTTAAAAATCCTTCTAGGTTTTTTTGTTTTAAATTGTTTATTGTGTTTTAAGTGAAACTTTATAAAGCAAATTATTCTCCATTCAATAGTCTGTACATAAAATGTTCAATGACATTGGTTACATTCCTCACAATGTGTCAACATGCTCCTCACTTCTACCCTTGGTGTCTTGTTTTCTTTCATCAGAATTTTCTAGCCCTACTTGCCTTCTCATCTTTGCTTTTTGGCAAATGTTGTCCTTTTGATCTCCTATAATTGTTTTAAGGAACACATTCTTCTTTTTTATTTCATGGGCCTGTGTACTGTTTGACTAAAAGGTGGTCTCTGGGAATAGCTTTAGTTGTGGGTCAGAGGCTGTTGTCCTTTATTCTTGTAGTTGTTTCAATATCTTTCTTTGCCTTGGTATTGTGCTGATTTTCTCCATATTTTGTATTGCTTATCGCTCCATTACCATTAACACATGAGTTCCATCAAGTCAGTAATTTTTCTTCTTAGGGTGTTAGGGTCATGGTCTCTGGGTTTCCTCCAGTCTCTGTAAGAGCAATAAGTTTTAATTTTTTTGTGTGAATTCGACTTTTTGTTCTACATTTTTTCCTCTGTATCTGAGATCCTCTATTGTGATCCCAGTCAGAGCTATTGACGGTGGTGGTAACCAGGCATCTTCTAGTTCTTCTGCTTTTGGTGTCAAGTAGCCTATTTTTAATGAGGTCCTTTAGCCCATTGGAGTAATTGCTTCCTTGAGTCTTTGGTTTTCTTCACTATTCTTTGCTCCAGATAGGAGAGACCATTCTTCTACCTTGTTCATTGTTCTTGCAGTTCATGATATTTTCAATATTCTTCACCAACATTATAATTCAAATGCGTCAATTCCTCTACTTTCTTCCTTTTTCATTGTCCACCTTTCACATACATATAAGACTATTGAAAAGACAATGGCTTGGGTTTCAGCCACTTTAAAATTAAAAGCAATAGCTTTGTGCTTTAACACTTTAAAGAAGTGTTTTTGCAGTATTTTCCCAGTGCAATATGCCATTTCATTTCTTGACTGCTACTTGCATGAGTATTGATTATTAATCCAAGTAAAATGAAATCTTTAACAACTTCCATCTTTTCTCCATTTGTCATAATGTTGCTTATTGGTCCAGTTGTTTGCTCCAGTTATTGAGGTGAAATCCTTACTGTAACCTGTAGTCTTTAATCTTCATCAGTAAGTGCTTCAAGTTTTCTTGGCCTTCAGCAATCAAGGTCGTGTCATCTGCATATTTGTTAATAAGTCTTCCTCCAGTCTTGATACCTTGTCTTCTTCTTATAGTCCAGCTCTCAGATTATTTGCTCAGCATACAGATTCAATAAGTATGGCAAAAGGATGCAATCCTGAAAGATGTTTAGCTGTGTTTTACTGACAATACAAAGGACTTCAATTATATGGATCATTTTAAATTATGGATACTATTGTGAAGGGAATTACAGAGCATTTAATTTTTCTCTTGCTGAGAAAAATTACATAGACCAAGAGGAAGTTTGTGGAATAGAACAAGGGGATACTGTTTGGTTCAAAAATCAGGATAAGTGTACATTGTGGTTGTATCCAGATCAAGTACCTACACTCAAAATCTCAACTCAAGATCTAGATCTACTTCTGAGAGAAAGTAAATTTAACCATACCTCTAAAATAATATATTTTTTCCCCTGAGAGAAAGAATGAGGATTATTTATATCAAGAACAAAATTTGAATAAAAACATAGCATGATGGGCTCTAATAGAGGATTATGGCGAGAATTTGAATCAAAAAATGGTCTGGAATATGTTTAAATAAGGAATTGAAAAACTTAGAAGAGAACGGAAAATATATTTGGTACTTGCTTTCTTTAACTGTAACATGAGAAAGATTACCTGGATTAGCTGAAATATAACATGTAGAAAACTCAATTCATGACATTGCAACTTCTTTGTAGTTTCTTCTTCACAATGACTACATTACCAAACTCTAAAATTACCAAAAAATATGGAGGACATTGCTCTAACTTTAGCTGCCATATTTAATCCTCTGAATTGAATTTATTCAGGTTATAAATTTAATTCTACTTTCAGTGGCCCTTCTTTCACATCTGCATCCAATTCAGAGATTCTCTGATTATAATCCCTCATTTTTCTGACTTTTCTGAAAGTCATTATCTCCACTATGTCAATTCATTATAATCTAGACTCTATCACAAATATCTATAAAATAAGTCAAAATAGGTAAATAATAACTAATGGATGAGCTCTAAGTTGGGGACTGAGGTGGGCAGCAAGGATAATTCTCTTAATCTTTTTTCTCTCCTCTCCTGGACCTTATTTAAAAAAAAAAAAAAAAAAATGCAAGTGTTAGGGATTAGGACAAAGCATGAAATCCAGACTAAATCTATGATTTTTGGGCAATCAGTGTAAGGGAGGGAGCTCTGGTAGCATAGTGGCTAAGGCACTTGACTGCTAACCAGAAGGCTGGCGGTTCAAATCCACCAGCCACTCCTCGGAAGGAAGGTTGGGCAATCCTACTTCCGTAGTGATACTGCCTCAGAAACCCAAGGAGGGGTCGCTATGAGTCGGGTCCGACTCGACGGCACATAACAACAACAAGTGTAAGTGAATATGATTGATCAGGGCAACCAGTCTTATGGTGACTGACTTTGACACATAGATGTGGGTTCAGAAGTGAGTTCAAATTTGCAAGGTAGCTGGAAGATGTTTCAATATGCAAAAGTTCTGAGTAGAATAAGATAACTGGTTAGAGAGAGTCATGAAATAAATAATTCTCCAGAAGCAAGTAATGAGTGTATTGAAATTTAACTTGAAACATTGAGAAGTTAGAAATATATAATAGCATTGCTTGTGTATGGTTAAGCTTACCTTTATTCTCAGCTCTCAGCAGAAATGCCAATTAACTAAATGCCAAATCCAGTTTAATCTTAATTCCAGCTAATAATTTAAAGATAAATATCCAGTCTTACCTTTGTGTAAAATATTTAATCTCTTGGAGAGCCATTCATTCTTCTTGTTTCTCTTCTTAAGATACATCCATGTGTATGAAGGAGGGAACTCATGTATATTACTGGGTAAAGGAGAAAGCCTCATTTTGGAAATCATGTCTTTTTTTTTTTCTTGTCTGGTTTTAAAATAACTTCTTTTGAAAATCTGGTTGCTGTTTGACCTGATGGTATTAGTAGATGATGTTTGTTACTGCAACAATTTATGAATTTAGTACTCTTGACCCGATCAGACCATAGTGGTGCTTGCTGGTTGACTAAGGCTCACCTTTGCATCTCTGGCTGCCAAACTCTGTGTCTCACATATCTCTATCAAACTATTTGTTAAATGGTTCACCTCCACACCCTACTTTGAGAAGGAAGGTGCACCTGACCTAAGCCATGGTGTTTTCAATCAACTTATAGGCATGAATTAGAAAGTCTGAAAAATTGATGCCTTTGAATTATTGTGTTGGTAAAGAATATTAAGTATATCATGGACTGGCAGGAGAACAAACAAATTTGTCTTGGAAGAGGTGCCAACGGAATGCTCCTTAGAAACAGGAATGGCCAGATTTCGTCTCACATATTTTGGACATGTTATCAGGAGGGACCAGTTTCTGGAGAAGGATATCGTGCTTGGTAAAGTAGAGGGTCAGCACAAAAGAGGAAGACCCTCAATAAGATGGATTGACACAGTGGCTGCAACAATGGGCTAAAGCATAGGAACAATTTTGAGGATAGTGCAGGACTTGGCAGTGCTTTGCTCTGTTGTACATAGGGTTGTTATGAGTCAGAATTGACTCAGTGGAACCTGAGATTAAGAACACGTTAAGTATAAGGATTCTGGATGGCACAAGCAGTTTGTGATTAGTTAATAACCCAAAGGTTAATGGCTTAAATCCACCCAGCAATTCTGTGGAAGAAAAGGCATGACAAGTTGCTTCTGTAAAGATTATAACCAAGAAAACCCCATGGAGCAAGGGTGACTTGATGGCAGCTAACAACAACCTATGTCAAGTACTATTTAAAGTTTTTTACATATGTTAATACTGAATAGGCACTGAAACAATATGATTGTTATTACACCTATTTTATAGGTGAAGAGACTGAGGGTTGGGACGGTTAAAATGCTGTCAGTGGTCATGCAGCTCTAGTTAAATAGGGAAACCAGTATTTGAAACCTGGACATATAGTTTAGAGTCTTTGCTCTTAACCACTATAATACTTCTTAGGAGAAAGGAGTTTGTTATCAAACTAAAAAAGAGCAAAATGCATTAAAGCTTTTAATTATTACCTAACATAGATATATACTCATTTGCAGAAGAGTATTTCCAGATCTACTGTGCTAGTGGAAAATAGATCCAAAATTTGCATATTTGTCTTTTATACTAGTACCTGAGCTACTCTTTCATTCTTTCTTTTTTTTTCTTTCTAATTTTTATTGTGATTTTGGTGAAAATTTACAGAGAAAATTCATTTCCCGTACAACAGTTCATACACATTTTATCTCATGATATTGATTGAAATTCCCCACAGTGTAACAGCTCTTTTCCCACTTCCTCCTTATAGTTACCTCTTCCCTTTGTCCTTTCCTCCCATGCATTCCTGCTCCCCAAGCTGTCTTCCCATGCAAACACTGCCCTTCTGTTCTCCCATGATTGATCACTCCAAGTAGTCTATCTACTTGATGTCAATATTCACCCTATATGTCTGTCTATTGTTTGGCTGTAAGCCACAGGAGTGAGTTCAATTCTAGACTTGAAGGGTAGCTAAGGCCATAGTCTCAAGGGTCTCACCAGGCTCTATCAGCCCAGCAAACCTGGTCTTTTTTTCTTTTTAATGCTTTTGAGTTTTGTTCCTCATTGTTCTCCCACTCTATCCAGGATCTCCTGAACTGATTCCCCTCCAAGTGATTGACAGTGGTAGCTGGGCATGATCTAGTTCTTCTGGTCTCATGAGCCTGAGCTACTCCTAGTCTAAGTGAGCTTTATTCTATATCAACTAGGACTGGGTCTGGCCTAAGAGAGATGTTGACTATACGATTTTAAATGAATCTTTGAATAATCTTCTGAATGTTGTTGTTGTTGTTGTTATGTGCATAGAGTCAGACCCAACTCATAGTGACCCCTCCTTGGGTTTCCAAGATGGTATCACTACGGCAGTAGATTGTCCAACCTTCCTTCCAAGGAGTGGCTGATGGGTTTGAACTGCCAGCCTTCTGGTTAAGAGTAAAATGTCTTAGGCACTATGCTACCAGAACTCCCAATCTTCTGAATAAGAATTATATACTTAAGAAAAACTCACAATGAAGTGGACTGACATGATAGTCTCAACAATGGGCTCAAACATACCAAGAATCATTGAGATGGTGCAGATCTGGGTAGTGTTTCATTCCATTACACATAAGATCACTGTGATGGTTAAGGGTTGTGTGGCAACTTGGCTGGGCCATGATTCTCAGCAGTTTTGCAGGTATTGTGTAGTCACCCCCCATGATGAGATCTGATACAATATAATCACCTCTGTGATGAGATCTGCTATGAGCAGCCAATTAATTGAAAGGGAGTTAGACTTTCCATAGGAGTTGGCCTGCCTCCCATATGTATGGACGTTCTGGCAAAACTCTCTGGCTTTTTGTTCAATCTGGAGCCTGCATCTGGTTTATTATCATCTGACCTCTCCCTAGTCCTTTCGTCTTGAACCAGAAACTTGCTGTATTGCCTGCTAATCTTGGGTTTTTGTTTTGCTATGGCAACTTATGAGCAAGCAGCCTGCCATCTTGCCTGCTGAATTGGACTCGTAAGACTCCATTTCCAGCTGCCTGCTGTATTGTCTGTTGATCTTGATTTCATCTCCCCTGCAACTACATGAGTCAGGAAAACCTCCAAGCTGTCACAGACCCATGGATGTGGGACTTGCCAGCCTCTACAACCATGGGAGCTATTTCCTTTAGATAAATCGGGGGGGGGGGCATTGATTTTTCTTCTATAGAGAACCTAGCCTAAGATAGTCACCATGACAGGAACTAACAATAACATTTGAAAGACAGACTACTTTATTTATTAATTGAAAAACAGGGAACCCACTAGATTATGATAGAATTATACAGATACTGAAAGAATTATATTGAAAACACCAATAACTCAGTGATTACTCTTAGAATTATGTAGAAATTTTAAAAAGTAGCTGGATTTAAATTTATTATATACAAATCAGTGCATGCATTTGAACAATTTTATTTCTTGGTTTCTTAGTTGCATCAGACAGAATCAGTTCTAACTCTATTAAACACGTTCATGACCCAGTTATATCCTGCTTTGAATTTTTTGCTGATATATGTTTCCATTAATGTACGCATGCTGAATCCTTTGCATGTGTCTGAATTTTTGGTGGATAGTGTGGATTTTTTTTCTTGCTAATTATCCCACAAGCCTACACTTACAGTCCCAAGGGACATATGTAGTCCCATAAATTCTATCCCAAGTATTGGCCCAAATTCAACAGGTACATACTTGCTCCAAATAACAATTTCCCAAATTTCTATTTTTCCCATAAAAAATTCAGACCCTTTATAGGATGTCCTGTCAAAACAGTAATTTATAACATATACTCATTTCTTCAATTTCAAATTGTTATGCAGACCCTATATTAATGGTTGCAGTGGGAAATATTGCACTATGCTATATACTATCCTAATACTGTCAGTGGGAAATCAGCTTTCCAATAAACATGAGAGGTGGAAAATGTATATGTACACTATATAACCCATGGGTCATAAAAGGGTTTTTAATCAGAAAATAAATTTATTTAAAAACCTTGATCACTTCACAGAGTCTCTTAGAAGGCTTGATAACTGAGTCTGGAAGCTGTGAGTCCAGAGCAACAAAATGGACATTTCAGTTCCCAGAAGTGATGCTGGTCATTGGATTTCAGACTCCACTACTGCTCCTCACTAAAGCAAGCAACAACCTGAGGAAATTGATGCCACATAGTGCCTACTTTTTCAAATTTTTCAATTTTTCAAATTGTTCTTAAGTTGAAGTGTCAACCTGAAGCATCTAATCTTAGAACCCAAGTTCTATGCCTATATTCTAGCTATAAGGGAGCCCAAGAAAGTAAGTTTTTATCTTCTGTCTTGGGAGGTAGTGTTAGTAATATGGGAATTCTGATAATTTAAGATGCTGCTCAAAAATGCTTGGAAATTGCAATACATGTTAAACATGAATAAAAAATAAGTTAGATTTAGATCAGTTACAAAAATATAAAATTATAGAGTAAACCTATTGAAAAATACGTGAGTTACTTTCATAATGAGCATTAGAAAACTTTCACTAGGTAAAAACAGCACAAGTATAGTAATTATTGCTCAGAACAAACCATATAATTTTAAGGAGCATAACATTTGTCATGTTAATATACAAATATTGAATGATTGAATTATCACAAGAAAACCCAATATTTATTGGAATGGATGAGGAGGTTAAAAATTCATCTGTAAGAATAAGAATAGAAGACAATAAAAATACTTTACAGACTAAAGAATGGTTATATTACCCAAAGTATTACAGCAAACAATTAAAGTATTATTTAAATAGCATAAATATATAAATACAGATTAATGAAAGAATTGAAAGCATAGAACTACAAATAAAAATAGCTTTGCTCTTTTGGTGATTCAGCAGTCCTATTAAAATAGTAGTAAAATGGAAGAATTATTTCAAGAATTATAATAAAATATTTAATTGGTACACAACTTAGAAAAAATTCAGATTCACATGTTATTGTAGTTGGATGCGATAGTCTAATTGTTGTGGAAGGAATATATCTGAATATTAATCATTTAAACCAAAGTCTTGATAGCTTATGTGGGTGCAATGCAGTGACTTACTTCATATGGTCTCTGCAGTCATAATCTTTGTGACTCCACTGCACTGATTGGATAGGACTAAAGGTGGATAGTTATATATTGAATTATGTCAGCTTGGCTAAACCACGATTCCTGGTATTGTGCAGTTGTCCTTCATTTGTGATCTGATGAAGTATCCTCCATTCTGTGGTATGTTGTAAATCCTAGCCTCTAAGCCTGTGGTTATGGCCATATGTTGGATTGAGCTGTCTGTAATGTTAAGGAGACAGGATTAGGATAGGATGTATTTTGAATCACTGCCTTATTAGAAGTTGTTCCTGAAATCATTACCCTTACCCCAGTCACTAACCACACTATTCTTATTCAACTCACTGCCTTACTTGAGTCATACTTATTATCCTATAAAAGACAAAAGAAAGAGAGGATTGAGCAGGCTCAGGGGTTGGAGACCATTACCACCAAGAAAGAAGAGCTAGTAGTGAAACTAGGAGTGGAGCTAGGAGCCAGGATGTTGCACAGAGAACCTCTTAGTCCCAGGAGATGTAGAGAGTTGTAACACTGGAGATGAGAAGCAGCAGCAGAAAACAGTGGAAACAGAGGCAGCAGAACCTGAAGACCAGCAGGAGACAGCGTGGTGGGCTTCCCAGCCCATAAAGTGAGAAAGCTGAATGTTTTTTGGCAGGAGGCTTGCTGGTGGAGCAGTGTGCCTCCCGTCACTTCGCAGAGTTAGGCTTGCCAACCCACAGAGTAAAACAGCCAAGTGCATTTGAGCTAAGGCTTACTGATGTATCCGGGTACCTCAGGGCCCTTATTGGTGGAGCTATAGGGCTTTGTAACACTTCCCCACACAGGGCTGAGGCCAGGCCAGCCCTAAAGGCCTGAAAAGCCAAAAGGCCAAAGGCCAGAGAGAGGTATGACTGTGGGCACTTCTAAGTAGAGGCTGTCCTGATCAAAGAACTGTGTCCTGAGTCATCTCTGATCCTGAATTGTAACCTGTTACTTCCCTAAGAAACCCACGATCACAAGTATTGTTTGTGAGTTCTATATGAACATTACAACAAATTATTAAATAGAGGGTACTGTAGGTGAGAGGGGAACTCCGGTAGCATAGTGCCTAAGGCACTTGACTGCTAACCAGAAAGCTGGCAGTTCAAACTCACCAGCCACTCCTTGGAAGGAAGGTTGGGCAATCTACTTCCGTAGTGATACTGCCTCAGCAACCCAAGGAGGGGTCTCTATGAGTCGGGTCCAACTCGACAGCACACAGCAACAACAGTAGATGGGATGGTTCGTGTCAGAACTGCTGAAAAGGTTGGAGGGAAAAAGGTATGTCTGACCTCTGTCTTATAGGAATCAGCTTTGGGCTTATGCTGAAGGTGGTTCTCTTTCCTCCTCGTGAAGTGAAGGAGGTCAGTTGCCTCTGCCACACCATTACTACAGTGGTTATGCTTTACTACCACAACCTTTAAAAATACATATTTAACCTATAAGATATAAAGTTTGCATAGAAAAAAGTCACCTGAGAACAAATTAACGAGCAACTGAGAAAAAAATTTTTTTTTTGCCATTTTAGAATACTGAACTGTAATAAATATAAAGATTTTAATAAAAGTGATAAAATATAAAAATGTTTAAAATTGAATCAATATCATGAAAGATAAATAAATATTAAAATTATCTTTAATCTATTGAATTGTCACAAATTTTTATAAAATATAAAAATTATAAAAGGTAAAATTTAGTTGCTTCAAAAATGGCAAAAATGTAAAATCCCCACAATATCCAATACTATGTACTTTTGTGTTTCAATCACCTAGTAGTTTCTCTGTGAGTATGGCTTGTATGAAGTAATAAAACTGTATGAAACATGTGGGAGAAGTGACATGGGCATACATTGCTAACGACATACAAATGGTTTAATAGTTTTGGAAAGCAATATGAAAATATGTTCAAAAGACTTTTCATTAAGTAATGCTTTTGCTTGGAATTATGAAGAGCAGAACTTTAACTTTTAATATTATTTGTAAGACTGAATATCTGGAAGTAACCTGTATGTGTAAAATATAGAAATAGTTAAATGTCCTATGAAGTGAGTTCCATTAAATGCCATGTATAAATGAAATTATAAAATCAAAACTACGTAACTTTATATAATAATGCTACATACATTTGTACCGATACACAAAATTAATGTGTATAAAGATGAGATTTAAAATGCACATGTGAAATCAAGCAATTGAAGTAAAAATAGTTAATTTGGTATTTTGGTGAGATTGTGGATAATTTATCACTTTTTTTATTCCTATTTGTTGTAATATTGACTATTCAAACTAAAAAATAAAGTGTGCATATGCTTGTTGGTATACCTCTGTATGTGTGAGTGCCTATATGGTTTGGGAGCAAAAGGAAAGAAATGATCGATCCTACATTAAAGAGAGTATATTTTTTTTATTTTCTCTCAGTTTGGAAGAATGAAAAAATGGTTTCAGTTATTAAAAAAAGGTGTAGAAATTACATGAAGAGTTTCCCTAATGACAATGGTTATATTGCATGGATAACCTATAGTAAAAAAAAAAAAAAGTATCATTTTTCCTCATTACTACACACTGAAGGAATTCAACATTATTTAAAATATTTCTTATATATAATATAAAAAAGCCATCAACAGAAGGATACAAATGTTTTTTTCCTGGTGAATTTTCCACCCAATATTAATTTTCTGAAAGCACCCTTCATGGCCTCATTCCTAAGGCTATAGATAACGGGGTTGAGAGTTGGGGGTACAACTGTATAAAAGATAGAAACCATAAGGTCAAAAGTAGTTGGAGAATCTGAAGTTGGTTTGAGAAACTCAAAGATACCTGTGGAAAGAAAAAATGAGACAACAAAGAGGTGGGGCAGGCAGGTGGAGAAGGCCTTGGATCGGCCCTCAGCAGAGGGTATTCTTAGAACTGTGGAGAAGATGTGGATGTAGGAGAGGACAATGGAGATGAAGCAGATGAATGCCATCAGAGACATGAAAGCAGCCACTCCAACCACTCCAAGGTAATCATTGGAGCAGGAGAGCTTTACCAACTGGGGGACATCACAGAAGAACTGGTGAATCATTTTGGCTCTACAGAATGTGATAGAGAATGTAGCTGTTGTGTACAAGATTCCTGACATGCTTCCACTTAGCCATATGGCTATTACAGCCTGTTTACACTTCCCAGGATGCATGATGACCTCATAGTGCAGGGGGAAGCAGATGGCTGCATAGCGGTCATAAGACATCACGGTGAGAATGGCCACTTCAGCCCAAGCCAAAGACGTGAAGAAGAAAACCTGGAGCATGCACTGACCACGGGAAATATGGCCATCATCCATCAGAGAGTTGTTAATAGACTGAGGGACTGTGACAGAAATGAAGGTGAGGTCCAGAAGGGAAAGGTGCTTTAAGAAGTAATACATTGGGGATTGGAGACGATGGTCCAAGGTGGTGATGGTGATAATAATGAGGTTACCTGCCAAGGCCAATAGATACATCATCAAGAACAGCAAAGCATGTAAAATCTGTAGCTCGTGAATGTCAGAAAACCCCATGAGGAGGAATCCACTCATAGTGGTCATGTTTGTCATAATCATTTTGAAGATTTCAGTTGTAGTGGCAGCTAGAAGAAAGGGGATATAGAAATTGTGGTAGAAAGATATTATAATAAATTTACATTCATTTATTCATCATCGCATCTTAAAACAATTATTTATGAAGTACTTGCTATTTATCAACTTTGCCCCAGATGCTTAAGATCCAAAGGTGAAGAGATGTATTTATTGTAGGCATATAACTTAAAGTCTTTACTAGTAAAGCAGTTATAGTTGAGTTAATTGTATTCTGGTCCTGTCACAGAAAAAAGCCTCCCACACAAAAAATTTAGCATCCCCCCCCCACACACACACACAGAAAACACCACCCTCTTTTTCCCCTGATTAAAACCCATTTTTTTGCTGCAAGTCAACAGAAGGAAAAGCAGTCATCAGGTCTCCAGTACAGAGTTTTATCAATTGGATGGTTTGAATTTCTGTACAGTGCACTGCCCTATTTTAGCAAATGGAATGGCCCAGTAGAGGAAATACAGTATTGGGAAATGAAACATGGTTTAGACTATTGGACTGGATAATACCCAAAATGTCTTTCTGTCAAACATTTTAGTCAGTATAGACAGAGTCCCAATAATTAAGTAGCCAAGGACCAAATTGTGTACTGCTATTGCTCTTCCAATGAACATTTTTAAATGGACAGGACATCTCATTGAAATAAGAGCAAATGTACATTTGCAAAGGAAATAATTAAATGTAACACTCAGATTCAATGTCCATTTTGATTGTCTAGAATATCATCTGGTATCTAACAGCTTTCTCTTTGAACCTTTATTTTACTTACTTTCTATTCACACCATTTGTCTTCTGTCCAAGTCATCAAATATTTAGTGACATGCAAAGGCATTTTTAAAGAAGAGCACCATATAGTGATCACTCTGCAGTAGTTTTATTAGTGGAAGGAAAATATTTAAATACTCAATAGACAACTTAAGGAAGAGACACTTTAGAAAGAGAGTATGAAGAGATATAAAGTCATATATTTTAGAGAAGGGAAAAAATGTTTGGGTTCATTGTCTGGTAATTTGTATTCAGAAACTTTGTGCAAGGGAAATATTGAAGTGTTCCTCCAAAATATTTACCAATATATAAGGGATGGTGGGTTACTTTGTGATCTTTGAGTTCAAGGCAACAACTGGAAAAACAGCTTGCTGTATGGGAGTCTCTGTGCTTTATTCTGAACCATGTGACATCTCACCAGATGGTTATTGTGTTTCAGAAATTCATTTTCTCAGAAATTGTAACTGGACAGATTCTAAACCTTGCAGGCAGAGTTTCCTTCCCATTCCTCTTTTTGACAGAGGTCTCAATTGCTTTATTTTTCTGAAGTTTGATGTCAAGTCTCTCCTGCTAACATGCAGACTTATTCGACCTGCCATATTTTTTCTCTGCTGGTAAGAATGAATTTGGCATTGGAACATTCTAATTGTGCATCTTACCATGTGACGAGGGTAATAGTTACAGATTTATAATAACAATAGATTTTAAGTTAACTAACATATTAAAAGGTTTTGTTTTAGCAGCCATGTTTGAAAGCCTCTTTTTTCTTATACTGTGCATATGAACCACAACTGTAATCTAGCTACAATCTCCCCAACTTTATCCATTTCCATCAAAATCTCACACAAAATAATAGAGAACAAGAGGAATTACAGAGCAAGTGTGTTCTTACAACAAAGTTCCTCCCTTACAATGTTCTGTATTTTTTTGTCCTCTTTTCCTTTGAACTGGGAAAATGATACACAGCATTATTATCTACTTAATTTGGACCTTTCTTCACTAGATATTTTAATTTGCCAATTATGTTCAAGTAATTATTATCAGAGCAGGCAGTAAAAACCAAAACAATTTTGAGTGTTCATTTTTATGAAATAGACACACACCATGCTTGAAACCCTCATAAAATGTGTCTTATTTAATTTACACAGTGTTCTTTCTGTGATGTATGAAGTATTTTAATCTCTATTGTCATAAGAACAAAATAAGGCTCAGTGTACTTACGTATAGACTTAAGATCTGAGCCCCAAACCCTTGTCTTTTCTAATTCATGCTGCCACATTATATGTAATAATCCATAAGTAATAATAAGAGACTTATACTAACATTTACACTGAAGACGTATCCATCCACTGCTCTGCCTCTCCAGCGTTATCAGTAATTGTTTGAGGAAGTATTTCACAGTTGCTCACCAAATGCTTATATAAACACATAAAATATTAATATTTCCCAATTTACTGATTTTCCTTAAATGGCTCAATATCATTATAAAATTTGATCTTTTTTTTTTTTTTTACTTTGTTAATATGCTCATTTCAAGGATGTTAGCTACCTTCCTTGTTAGAATTATCAGTCTTACTTTTTGAAACTGAATTTGTAGAACTTCAGATTTTGT
>NW_006922288.1:871728-899087 GCF_000298275.1 Orycteropus afer afer
GTTCTGACTCATAGGAACCTCCCTTGGGTTTCCAAGGCAGTAAATGTTTATGGAAGTAGATATCCCATTTTTCTTCCATGGAGCAGCTAGTTAGCAGGCAAATGCCTTAGGCACTGTACCACCAGATCTCCTTAATATTTGTAATGCATCTCCAAATTCCTAATAGCTAGGAGTGAGGTGCTGTGAATTGCCTTTATAGAGTTCTTCTAGCCATGGTCTTCCAACTCCTGCATAATGATAGGGTGATGATATGCAGCTTAGATACAGTGGCCACCAAGGTGATTGGACTTTCTGATAATGCAAATAAAGTGCATGTAACACTTGCAGGGGTGGGATTATGTGAAAAAGGTGCATGAAACTCTTATTAAGGGATAGATCAATTATGCCATCCTGGTAGGCTAAAAGGGAGCCAATCCCAGAGATTGTAGGGGACCTCACTACTATCAAGAAGAGCTGGGAGTAGATGCATCATTTGCACCCAGGGTCCCTGCACCGAGAGCCTCCTAGATCAAGGAGACAGGGAGACAAGGAGATATAGCACTGGGGATTGTGGGAGATGGTGAGAAGTGATGGCAAGCACATTAGAGTCCAGTGGCAGAGAAACGATGGCACCAGAACAAGGAGAACAGCATAAGATGGTGTAGTGGGCTTCCCTGCCCCTGGAGTGAGGTGTCTACAATGGGGTTATCAATCCACAGAGCAAGAGAGTCACGAGTTTTTGGGCAGGAGACTTCCTGGTGGAGTGCGGTACCTCTAAACACTTGGTGGAGCTAGGCTTATTGACCCACAGAAAAAGACAGCTGAGTGCCTTCAGGCAGGAAGTTTGCTTGATTGGTGGGGTTCTTCTGGGCAGTTATCAGCAGAGCTAAAGAAAGAGTTGTAACACTTGCTCTAGCAGGGCAAAGGCCAGGCTCCAGTGAGCCTCAAGTCTGAGCAAGGAAGCTGGAGGCCAAGATGAGAGATCAGGCCCTAGTGTGACTTGGCAGCAGAAGCCTACTTCTAGGCATGGCCAAAAAGAAACTGTCCTGATTGACAAGCTGTATACTGAATTGTTTCTGTTATTTCCAAGTTGATTTTGATCCTGAACTGTATAGCTTGTTATTTCTCTTATAAACCCCATAATCATGAGTATTGTCTGTGAATTCTGTGTTGCCATTGCAAGAAATTATTGAACCCAGCAGAGAAGTGAAGAGTGACGTGGGAGGGACAACTGGTGTCAGAACTGGGAAAAAGATTGGGGAGCACAGGTCAGATGTCTGTTCTCCTCCTTGTAGGTATCAGCTTTGGGCTGATCCTGGTGTTAAACATTCTCTCCCCTCTTGAAGTTAGGGATCTCTGGTGCGACTACAGTCATGCACCACAGTACAAGCATCTGACTGCATTTAAGTCAGTGGTGCAGCATATATCTAGCATATATCATGCCCACAGTCTGACTCAGCAGCAAGCCTGCCCCAATGACCACCCTTCTTCCCACCACAGGAGTGGGCACCTCTGCTGCTGGGAGAAGTGGGTGCCTGCTCCTGCTCCTGAATGCCCATGATTGGCAGGCATCACAGAGCCTGGCCAGGGCGGGGGCCCTGGGTCACTGAAATCACTCCCCTGCTGCCTGTGCCTGTGTCTGATGCCTCTTTCCAGTGATCTTCATGTAGCTGAGGGGCTGTGTGCTGGGCAGGACCTAGCCAAGCACTCACCTGAGGCTTATACAGCGGGAGCTGCCCAGGACATTTGCTGCAGAGCAGCCCCTGGGCTGGTGTTGTTGGCACCCCACAGACCAAGTGTTTGCACATTATCCAAATCACATAAAATCCTATTTCACAGAAAGAATCATAGGTGTTAAGTGATGCATGAGTATATTCTATACAGTAAATATTATTAAATATTTGAAAACTACAAAGCATTGTTGAGATAAATTAGTGCCTAACACATGTGACTGCTAACCAAACTGGCAGTTCAAACCCACCAGCCACTCCTGGGAAGGAAGGTTGAGCAATCTACTACCCTAGTGATGCTGCCACGGAAACCTGCAGAGGGGTTGCTATGAGTCAGGTTTGACTCCACATCAGTGAGGTTTGTTTTTTTTTTTGTTTTTTTTTTTTTTTGACTTTAAAAGGAGCTCTGGTGGCATAGTGCCCAAGGCACTTGACTGCAAACCAAAACATTGGCAGTTCAAACCCACCAGCCACTCTATGGAAGGACGACTGGACAGTCTACTTCCATGAAGATTTGCTGCCTCAGAAACCCAGAAGGGGTTGCTACTAGTCCAAATTGACTCAGTGGCAATGATTTAGGTTTTGGATTTTTTCAATAAATTGAGGTTTATAGCATTTTCATAAGTTGAAAGTTTTCATGTTAAGCTGTCAATTTTCCCAAGTTGATCTGTACATTCAAGATAATTCCTATTAAGATTCTAGCAGGTTTTCTTTTCATGAAGATTAACAAGATGATTCTATAATTACTATGAAAATTCATGGACTAATAGCCATAATAAGGAGCTGTGGTGGCACAGTGCCTAAGGCATTTGACTGCTAACTAGAGGTAGGTAGTTCAAACCCACCAGCTGCTCTGTGGAAGGAAGATGGGGCAGTCTACTTCCATAAAGATTTACTGCCTTGGAAACCTAGTGGGGGTTGTTATGAGTTGGAATCGGCTCAGTGGCAGTGGGCATTTTGTTTTGTTTTTTAATGTCCATAATAATCTGAAGAAGAACAAATCTGGAAAACTTATACCACGAAATATCAAAATGTGGTATAAATGACAATTAAATAGAACAATGGTACAGAATAGATTATCCCAAACTAGACTCACACAATACGCCATTACCAAATTCATGATAAATATGTCTCTGCAATACAGTGGAGAAAAGATGATGTTTCCAAGGAACTGTACTGGAATATTGAAATACCCATTGGAAATATTTAAAATTCTATAAGAAGCAAACATGAATTGCTGATCAATATGTAAAAGGAGTTTCATATTACTAACACTCAAAAACAACAACAACAAAAAAAAAAGAGACAGAGAGAGAAAACAAATAAATACTGTTGCTGTCAATCTGACTCATGGTGACCCCGTGTGTGTCACAGTGAATACCACTGTGCACCACAAAAGTTTTCTTTTCTGGAGACTGGCCAGCCTCTACAAACATATTGGGCATTTCCTTTAGATAAATCAATCTTCCTTTCTCTCTAGCTCTCTGTGTTTGTGCATGTGTGTATATACATGTAAATGACATTGAGTTTGCTTGTGGAGAACCCAGACTAAGACAGTCACCATGACAGCAACTAACAACAATATTTGAAAGATAGATTATTTGATGTATAAATTGAAAACAGGGAATACACTTGATTATAATAGAATATACAGATATTAGTGAATGATGTTGAAAACACAGAGAACTCAGTTATTACTCTTAGCATTATTTAGAAATTAAGAAATTAGGTAGATTTTTAAATTCATTGTACACAAATCAGTGCACTTGTTTTTAACAATTGTGTCTCTCAGTTTTCTCAGTTGCATCATACACAATCAATTTTAACTCTATTAAACACTTTCCTGACCCAGTTATTTTCTGGTTTGAATTTTGTTGAAATGTATTTTCATTAATATGCTGAATTCTTGAGTGTATCTGAAATTTTGGTAGATAGTATGGATTTCTTTGTGCCTTATCCCACAAGCCTACCCTTGTTGTCCAAGGGATATATATTGTCCCACAAATTCTGACCTCAGTGTCACACCAAAGTCCACAGCTATATGTTTCAAACAATAATTTTCAAAATTTCTGTCTTTCTCATAAAAAATTTAGACACTTCATACATTGCCCTGTAAGAACAATAATTTGCGAATATGCTATTTCTTCTGTTTCAGACTGTTACGCAGACTCTATTCTAACAGTTGCATGTACTGTCAGTAGGAAAACAGCTTCCCAATAAACCTGAGAGGTGGCAAATGCATATATGGGAGGTGTATATCCCATGGATCATGAAAGGGTTTTTAATCAGAAAATAAGCTTATTTTAAAATATCGGTCAAATCACAGAGTCTCTTAGCAGGCCTGATAACCAAGTCCAGAAGTTATGAGTCCAAGGGAACATATTTGACGTTGCAGTTCCCAGAAGTGATGCTTGTCATTGGATTTCATATTCCACTACTTACTGCTGCTCCCCAAAGCTTCCTGTCTCAACCAACAACCTCAGAGGAACTTGATGCAACATGGTACCTACTTTCTCAAATTGCTCTTTTTAAGTTGAAGTGTCAGCCTACAGCATCTAATCTCAGAACTCAGGTCCTATGCCTGCATTCTAGCTATAAGGCAGTCCCAGAAAGTGAGTTTTTGTTTTCTGCCTTGGGAGGTAGACTTGGTAATGTGAGAATTTCCATAATTGAACATGCTGTTCAAAGATGTTTGGTAATTGCAATGTATGTTAAACAAGAAGAAAATAAATTAGGATTAACTCAATTACAAAAAAGTATAAAATAAACCTATTGTGAAATGTGAGTTAGTTTTATAATGAGAACTGAAGAATTTGACTTGGCACAAACAACAAAATTTTAGTATTTATTACTGAAAACAAACTACATAATTTTTAAGAGCATAACATTTGTCAAGTTAATTTATAAATATTGAATGACTGACTCGCTGCATGAAAATCCAATATTTATTGCAATGGATGAGGAGGTTAAAAATTTATCTGTAAGAATACAAATAGAAAATAATAAAAATACTTTATAGACAAAAGAATGGTTATACTACACAAAGTATTGCAGCAAACAATGATTAAAATATTATTTAACTAACATAAATTTATAAGTACAGATTAATGAAAAAGAATAAAAAGTTCAGGAGTATAAATAAAAATAGCTTTGCTCTTTTGGTGATTCAGTACCCCAGGTAAATGGAAGAATTATTTTAAAAATTACAGTAAAATATTTAATTGATACACAAGTTAGAAAAACAATCAGATCCACATGTTACTGTAGTTGGATGCAATACTCTAATTATTGTGGAAGGAATATATCAGAGTATTAACCACTTAAACCAGAGTCTTGATAGCTTATGCTGGTGGCAATGCAGAGACTTACTAAATAATGGCCCTTCTGGTCATAATCTTTATGACTCCATTGCAATGACTGGGTAGGACTAAAGGTGGAAAGTTATGGATTAAATTGTGACAACTTGGTTAAACCATTTCTTCCCAGTATGGTGTTGTTGTCCTCCATTTGGGGATCTGATGTAATTATCCTAGACTCTATGCTTGTGGTTATGGTCCCATTTGGGCTGAATTTTCTGTTAAGGAGGCAGGATTAGGGTGGGATGTATCTCGAGTCACTACATAACTAGAAGTTGTTCCTCAAATCACCAAGCTTACCCCAGTCATCACTCTCACCACCCTTTTTTAAGCTACACCCTTATTTGAATCACTCTTTTATTTTATAAGAGATCAAGAGAGAGAGAAGGGAACAGGGAATATGGTGGGAGACCGCTGTCACTAAGAAAGATTTCCTAGGAGTGGAGCACATCCTTCGGACCTCCGACCCCTGCAGTGACCACCATTTAGATCCAGGAGACAGAGAGAGCTGGAGACAATGGGAAGCAGCAGCAGAGAAACAGTGGAAGCAGAGGCAGCACAACCCAGAGACCAGCAGGAGACACAGAGGTGGGTTTACCAGCCAACGGATGGAGGAACCTTAGTGCCTTTTGGCAGGAAGCTTTCTAGTGCAGTAGGGTGCCTCCAGCCACTCACAAGAGTTAAGCTTGCCAACCCACAAAGTGAGACAACTGAGAACTTTGGGCTGAGACTTACTGATGGATTAGGGGACTTCTGGGTACTTACTGGTGGAGCTATTGTGCTTTGCAACACTAGCCCTTGCAGGGCAGAGGGCAGTCCAGCAAAAGAGACCTGAATGGACAAGAGGCCAAGAGCCAGAGAGAGGTAAACCTGTGGGCACTACTGAGAAAAGGCTGTCCAGATCAAAGAACTGTATCCTGAGGCATTTCTGATCCTGAATTGTAACCTGTTTCATCGCTTACAAACCTATGATCCTCAGTGTTGTCTAGGATTTCTGTATGGACATTGCGACAAATTATTAAACTCAGTAGAGAGTGCATTGTGAAGGGTGGTTGGTGTCAGAACTGCTAAAAAGGTAGGAAAGAAGAGATATGTCTGAACTGTGCCTTGTAGGAGGTATCTTTGGGCTTAAGCTGATGGTGATTTTCTCTCCCCTCATGAAGTTCTAGGAGGTCAGATGCCCCTGACACACCATTACTCTAGTGGTTATACATTATTACCACAATTATTAATAATAAATATTTAACTTTTAAGATATAAGGTTTGCATAGTAAATCAATTGCCTGAAAACTAAATCAAAGAGGGACTGAGAAAAATGTATTCTTCCATTCTAAAATACAAAATTGTAATAATTGTAAAACTTTTAATAAAATTGATAAAACAAAAATGTGCAAAATTTAAATCAGTATCATGAAAAATAAATAGATATTAAAACCATGTTTAATCTATTGTCACAATTTAAAAAAAATTATGAAAGGTAAAATTTTGCTGCTGTAAAAATATACAATCCCTACAATATCCAATGCTGTGTATCACTTCACAATTTTGTGTTTCAATTATCTAGTAGCTTCTCTATTAATATTTCTTTTATAAATACTAAAATTGTATGAAATAGGTAGAAGAAGTGACATGTCCATACATGCCTAATGGTCACATAACATAGTTTAATATTCTTGGAAAGCAAAATGGCAATATATGTTCAAAATACTTGAACTTCCTCTACACTTTAATTCAGAAACCCCAATTCCTTAAAATTATGAAGAGCATAACTTCAATTTTTAGCATTATTTGTAATACTGAAAAATTGGAAATGACCTAAATGTGTAAAATAGATAGTTAAATGTATTATGACATGAATTCCATTAAATGCCATGCATTTATGAAATTAGAAAATTAAAACTACGTAACTATACATGTTATTGTTATTGTTAGGTGCCATTGAGTGGTTTCCGAATGATAGTAACTCTGTGTACAACAAAATGAAACACTAAGCAGTACTGTGCCAACCTCACAATCCCTGCTATTCCTGAGCCCATCATTGCAGCCACTATCAATGCATCTCATTGAAGGCCTTCCCCTTTTTCGCTGACCTTCCACTTTACCAAGCATGATATCCTTCTCCAGGTAAGGGTCTCTTCTGATAACATGACCAAAGTAGGGGATAATAATATATAAATTTTTACCAATTTGCAAAATTGGTATGTATCAAGATGAGAATTAAAATGATCATGTGAAAAGAAACAATTGAAGTAAAAATAGCTAATTTGGTGTTTAGTGAGATTGTGGGTATTCCATTTTGTTGTAATATTTAATACTCAGACTGAAAAATAAAATGTGTGTTTATATCTGTTGGTATGTCTCTGGATGTGTTTATGTCTTTATGTATTGGGAGGGAAAGGAAAATAGTGACTCTATATTAAAAAGGATATAATTGTTTATTTCTTTTTAAGTTGGAAGAATGCATGAATTGTTTCTATTACTGAAAAAGTGCAGGAATTACATGGAGAATTTCCCTAATGAGAATGGTTATGTTGCATGGTTAATGTATAGGAATAAAAATATAATGCTTTTCTTCAGTATCACATATTGAAAGGAATCAATACTATTTAAAGCATACCTTATGTATAATATATAAAACCAAACAAAATTTTAAAAAAATAATAGTAATAAAACACTAACAACAGGAGAAAAATGTCTTTTGCATAGTGAATTCACCCAATAGTAACTTTCTGAAGGCTCCCTTTATGGCCTCATTCCTCAAGCTGTAGATAATAGGGTTGAAAGTTGGGGGCATGACTGAATAAAAGATAGAAATCACAACATCAAAAGCACTGGGTGAATCTGAAGTTGGTTTGAGAAAGTCAAAGACACCTGTGGAGATAAAAAGTGAGACAACAAAGAGGTGGGGCAGGCAGGTGGAGAAGGCCTTGGATCGGCCCTCAGCAGAGGGTATTCTTAGAACTGTGGAGAAGATGTGGCTGTAGGAGAGGACAATGGAGGTGAAGCAGATCAATCCCATCATAGCCATGAAAATGTTAACTCCAACAACTCCAAGGTAATCATTGGAGCAGGAGAGCTTTATCAACTGGGGAATATCACAGAAGAACTGGTGGATTATTTTCACTCTACAGAATGTAATAAAAAGTGTGATTGTTGTGTACAAGATTCCAGAGATGCTTCCACTTAGCCATACAGCTAACGCAGCCCACTTACACTTCCTAGGATACATGATGGTTTCATAGTGCAGTGGGAAGCAGATGGCCACATAGCGGCAATAAGACATCACTGTGAGAATGGCTACCTCAGTTGAAGCCAAAGATGTGAAGAAGAAAACCTGGAGTATGCACTGACCACGGGAAATATAGCCATCATCCATCAGAGAGTTGTTAATAGACTGAGGGACTGTGACAGAAATGAAGGTGAGGTCCAGAAGGGAAAGGTGCTTTAAGAAGTAATACATGGGGGATTGGAGACGATGGTCCAAGGTGGTGATGGTGATAATGATGAGGTTACCTGCCAAAGCCAATAGATACATCATCAAGAACAGCAAAGCATGTAAAATCTTTAGCTCACGAATGTCAGAGAATCCCAGGAGGAGGAATCCACTCATTGTGGTCATGTTTTTCATTATCATTTTGAAGGATTTGATTGTAGTGACAGCTGGAAGAAAGGGGGATATGGAAATTGCAGTAGAAAAATATTAAAATAAATTTTCATTTACTTATTCACCATTGCATCTTAAAACTATTATTTTTTAAGTACTTGCTATTTACCAATTTTGTCCTAGATGTTTGGGATCCAAAAGTGAAGAGATGTATTTACTATATTTATGGAACTTACAGTCTACACTTGCAAAACAGCTATAGTCGAGTTAAATGTTATTTTGTCCTGTCACATAAAAACAGCACAAATAAAACTGTACACCACACACACAAAAAATACCTTTTCACTGATTATTACTCATTTTTTGAAAACTGTATATCAATAACACAAAAAGTAATGATCAGCTCTTCAGTACAGATTTTTCACAATTGGATCATTTAATTACTCTATGGTGCACTGCCCGATTTTAGGAAATGGAATGGCCCATTGGAGGAAATATGGTATTGGGAGCTGAAACATGGGTTAGATTTTTGGGCTGGATAGTAGCTAAGGTCTCTTCCTGCCAAGCAGTTCTGTTGTTACTGACAGAGGCCCTATAATTAAGTAGCCAAGGGGCAAATTGTATATTGTTGTTGTCCTTCCAAAGAACAATTTATTTCATGGACAGGCCATCTCAGTGAAATAAGAGCAAATGTACATTTGCAAAGGACATGCATGTCACTCTCAGATTCAGTGTCTACTTTGATTGTTTGAAGTATCATCTAGTATCCAACAACTTTCTCTTTGAACTTTAATTTTATTTACTTTCTATTCACATCATTTGCCTTCAGGGCAAGTCATCAAATATTTATTGAGATGCAAAGGCATTTGTAAAGAAGAGAACCACACAGTGATTGCTCTGAGATAGTTTTAAATGTGGACAGACAATATTTAAATACCCAACATGCAATTTCAGAAAGAGAAAGTTCAGAAAGAGAATTTGAAGAGACATAAAGTCATATACATTGCAGAGAAGGGAGAAAATAAGTTTTAGTTCATAGTCTAGTATTTTGGTTTTAGAAATAATGAAAAGTTGTCCCCTCATTAAGATATTTATCAATATACGAGGGATCATGGGTTACTTCGTGATCTTAGAGTTCTGGGAGACAACTTGCTGTATCAGAGTCTCTGCTTTAGTCTGAACAATATGAAATCTAACTAGATGGTTTTAGTATTTCAGTCATTCACCCTAGAAATTGTAACTGGGAAAATTTTAAACCTTGGAGGCACCATTTCCTCCCCATATCTTATTTAGAGAGAGGTCTCATTTGCTTTATTTTTTCTGGTGTCTTATGTCAAGTCTCTCCTGCTAATATCTACAATTACTAATTTCCCATGTTTCTTTTCTTCTCTAAAGAATGACTTTGCCATTGAAACATTCTATTTGTACATTGCACTATTTGACAAGGGTCAATGGTTTTAGATTCATAATGCAAATAGATAGAGAGTTAACTAAAATGTTAAAAGGTTTTGCTTTGGGTGCCAAATTTGAAAGTCTCTTTCTTTCTATGCTGTAAATATGAGCCCCACAAGTTTAGTCTATCTACAATCTCCCCAATTTTATCCACTTCCATCAAAATCTCACATAAGATAACAGAAAACAAGAGGAATTACAGAGCAACGGTTTTCTTATGACAAAATTCTTCTTTGAATATTTGTATTTTTTGTCCTCTTTTTCTCTTGAATGAAGAAAATGATAAACAGCATTATTGTCTACTTAATTTGGACTTTTCTCCATTAAATATTTTAATTTGTCAATTTTGTGCAAGTAATTATTGACAGACCAGTAAGTAAAAACCTAAACAATTTTGAGTGTTCTTTTTTATGAGACAAACACCATGCTAGAAATACTGATAAAATGTACCTTCTTTAATGTACAGTATTTTCTCTACTATGCATTAAGGAATTTAATCTCTATTTTTACTGGAACAAGTAAGGTTCAGAGTATTAAGGTATAGAATTAAGATCTGAGCCCTAAACCTTCTCCTTTCCAATTCGTACTGCTGCCTTATATCTATAAATGGCCACCATCACACTGAAAGCATATCTCTCTGAGGCTCTCTCTCCTACAGACTTATCAGAAATTATTTGAAGAAGTGTCTCACAGATGTTTACTGAATATTTATATAAATGCATAGCATATTCACATTTCCCAATTTATTGATTCTCCTTAAATGGCTCATCATTGTAATCATTTGTATAAATTTGATCTATGGAGTTTGTTAATGTTAATATGCTCATTTTCAAGGAAATTAACTTCCTTTCTTGTTAGAATTAATAGTCTTGTGTTTTGAATTTCAATTTGAAAAACATCAGATTTTTTTAGAATTTTCATAAAATATTTCCCTCTTTCTTCATCCAAGAGTAAAAAACTCACAACAGCTGTTTTGGGTTAGTGGGTAGCTATTAAACTGGACACCAACTTTAAACCTTTCCAACCTCTAATCCTACAGAGCTTTTTAAACATGTGGTTTCCCTTGAGAACCCAGTTTTTATTTTTATTTTTTATCCCAAATCTTTCCTAATGGAAACCTTAACTGAATCAGAAAGATACTTCATTTCCCTACCCCTTTGGTTTCTGGCAATCAGAGTCTTAGAAACTTTCACTCAGAGTGAGAGTGGCCTAAAAAGCTATGGACGTTTGGTGTCCTTAGCTCAGTGGTGCTCAAATTTAGTGGATGCGTGGATCAACCTGGAGGGCTTGTTAAAATACTGGTACTGGAACACCACATTCAGGAATTCTGATTCATTAGATGTAGGGCACAACCTTGAATTACCACTGCTCACTGCCAACCAGTCAATTCCAATTCATAAGGACCCCTATTGGGTTTCCAGTTTTTATGGAAGTAGAGATTGTTGCATCTTCCTGTCTCAGAGCAGCTAATGGGTTTGAATTGCCTGTCTTCTGATTAGCAGCCAAATGCCTTACCCACTATGCCACCAGAGTTCCATATTCATTACTTAAGATTTCTATAAAGCTCCCAGGTTACCCTGAAGTTGCTGATATGAGGGCCACCCTTGGAAAACCACTGTCCTAGTTAGATCATGTGAATCTGAAAGAGATACAGAAACATTTATACTGTCTTTTTTTTTGTTTTTGTTTTGGTAAATAAATTAACCTCTGAAGTCAAGTGTCATGGAAAACTGAAAGCCAATGTTTATGTTTACTTTTGTGTTTGAAATTCAGGCCTGCATTATTAATCTTAGATTTAGAATAAGTTATCTTACTGATATGTCATTGTATTGACAAATCAACAAAATACCTACTAAAAGTTCCTGAAAACAAATATAGCAATAGCACCTAAGTGTCTCATAAAGTGGCCCAGTCTATAAAACCGTATTATTAAAATCATTGTGCCAAAGGGACAGGGAGGCCACATTTTCTGACCTCCTCTGACCCCACAAGAGGAAGCCAGAATCACCATCGGTAGCCCAAGGCCTATCCCTGAGAGGCCAGACGTGCTGCCTCTCTCCAGCCCTTTTACCAACCGTTTCTCCCATAGCACCCACCACCACCTCTCTGCTGGGTTACAATAATTCACTGCAGTGGCCACACAGAACTCACAGATTGGGGTTTATTAGGGAAGCACCCTATAACTCAAGTTCAGGAACAATGCTCAACCCATCTCAGCCTGCTAACTCTCAGCCAACAGTTTCTCTCAGTCTCTCTCCCAGCAGTGCATGTCTCTCGGTATCTCTTTCTCAGCAGCTCTTGTCTCTCAGGAGTGGATTTCTCTCAGCAGCACATCTTTCGCAGCCAGCAGTCAGAGTGACTCCTTCTGCCTCCAGGAGGCCTCCTTTTGAGCCTGGCAGAGTGGCCAAACTAACCAATCCCAACATCAGAATTCCATACACCTGAGACAGAGCAAACTTCCCAGAAAATTATTTTGTGCTGCTCCCAACAGAAATACCCCAGGTGGATGACTAACAATCAGGAGCTACTTGGTTGCTCATGGCCATTTCCACCAAGGAGTTTACAAAAACATATGGCTAGAAAAGCCATACCAGGTAATTTACTACACTGCACTTTGCAACAACTTTATAAGTACTTAGGAATAAATATAAATTCACAATGCTATTTTGTAATTCTTGAGTTCTCTTACCATATTTTATATACATTATTAGTATTTTTCAGGGATAATTACATAACTATAAATTTATTAGCTTCTTATTATAATGGTTTCCCCTGAAGCTAAGATAATATTTATTAATTATTTTCTTACAGCTACATACTAACCTTCTCAGTTTATAATACACAATTTTTAGGGGGAAAAAAAAGTTCATTTATACAATGGAAAAATATTTACAGAAGGATCTCTGGTGGCATAATGAGTAAGGCATTTGGCCACTAAGCAGATGGTCAGCAGTTCAAGTCCACCAGCCTCTCTGCACAAGGAAGATTGGCTATCTGCTTCCATAAAGATTTACAGCTTCAGAAACTGAACAGGGGTCACTATGAATCTGAATTGCCTCAACAGCTGGGAGTTTGGGTTTTGTTTTTTTTTTTTTTAGTTGTGTATCAGGCATTTTTCTAGTTTGTTATTATTATAAATAGCATTGTTCCCTGAGTTTTCTAGTATAATGATTATCACATTCAACTAAATAGGTGATATAGTTGTTAGTTGCCTTAAGGTATATTGTGACTCTTGGTGAGCTCATGTTTGCAGAGTAGAGATGCTCCACAGGGAATTCAAGGCTGTGACCTTTCAGAAGCAGATCACCAGGCCTGTATTCCAAGGCAACTCTTTCTGGGTTGGAACTACCAACCTTTCAGCTTGTAATTGAACACTTAATTGTTCCACCAAAGGAGTCTAAGCAGGTATAAATAACTCTATTAATATTTTCTCAATTATGTAACAACAAATAGTTTTGGCAAGATCATTCTTTCAAACTTTGAATTTTGTGCATTTTATGTTTTTCTTTAAAAGAAATTTAGAGAAGATGGAATTATTCAGTTTAAGCCTATGCAAACAATTGTATAGATTTTCAATATTGCCAAATTCTTTTCTAAAATTATTGTGAAGTGTTATACTGCTCTCCGTATTATTTGTCCACAGTCTTACTAATATGTGACATCCACAATTTTATCTTTTTTGTGTTCAAAATACAGAGAAGAAATACCTTATTTAAGCATGTAGCCACTAGAGTCAGATCATGCTGGTTTAAATCCTATCTCTACCTTTTTTTGCATGTCGCTGCTAACCAGAAGGCTGGGGGTTCAAACCCACCAGTCACTCCTTAGAAGGAAGGTTGGGCAATCTATTTCCATCGTGATACTGCCTCAGAAACCCAAGGAGTTTTCACTATGAGTTGGATCTGACTCAATGGCAGTGAGTTTGGTTTTTGGCTTTTTTGGTTTTACCTTTATTATTTCTGAAGTGACTTCAGACTTAAATTACTTCAACTTTCTGAACTTTTGTTTTCTCATCTGCACAATGACAATGATATTGATTAAAATATTCATGTAAATTGCTCAACCTTAATTTTAATAATCATTAGGGAGATAATATCTTTAGTAACTAAGTTTTTCCTTTGCTGATATGTAGTCAACACAGTTGTCATTAAATACTAAACTTAAAAAAAAAAATTGGTGTGTTGATTCTGAAATTCAAACAGAAGTTGAAGAATGTTCAAGAAAAATTCAAAGAACAGCATAAAGGAACTTGTTTTATTAGGTCACAAGACCCATAATGCATAGTGATCAAAGCAGTGTTACATGAACACAGAAATATACAGATAGACTAGTGAATGGAAGAGAATAGAGAGTCCAGAAGAGATTCTCACATATATAGGAATTCCTATTAGTAAATGTTACTAGGAAAATTGGTTATTCATATTGAAAAAAAAAAAAAAAAAAAAGTAGACTGAAAACTACCAACTTCGTATACAAAAATCAATTCCAGATAGATAAAAACTTAAGTATTAAAGTCAAAACTTGAGAAAGTAAGTGTAAGATATTATCTTTATGTGCTTTAGAATAGGGAAGGATTTCTTATTTTAATAACATAAATACTCTTTACTCAGAAAGGAAAAGACTTACTTAAATAAATTCCACAAAATGCTTAGAGTATCTTCTCATCAAAGGAAACTATAGAGTGAGGGGGAAATGAAGCGATAGAATGGGAGAGAATATTTGCCACTCCTATAAGTGACAAGATTTAGTATTTTGTATTAAAGATACAAATAATTTCAACAAATCAGTAAGAAAGAAAATGACTTAAATGAAAATGGACAGGAATACCTGAACAAGCCCCAAATGGTCTCTAAACATATGGGATTCAAAATGGAGTCTCTTCAGTGATCACGTTATATCCCTCTAGCATCTAGTGCTTGGAAACTAGCTACAGCAGTTTGAATTAGGGATTCTGTTGCTCTTAACAGCTCACTGTGTCACAGCGCACCAAACTCACAGGAGTAGAATTAGAAAGGAGAAAGGGAAAGTGGAAAAAATAACAAGATCAGAAGATCTATCCTGGGGAGCACTGACAGGCAGCTGAGAAAGCCATTGGAACTTTCCTGGGGGAGTGCCAACCAGCATGTGAGAAAGGCCATGTGAGACCTCCCTGGATTAAGGAAGAAGGCAGTCCACACCAGCATACCAGCAACCACACCAACATACCAGCAATTACCCCAAGGATTTACCTTCAGCACCTGATTTTATTAGTAACTTGGGTCAGCTAGGTGCAAATGGGCACATCCAGTGCCACTGAAACCCAAGCAGAGAGTCCATTGGTGCTGCAGGAGGGTGGGCCTGGGGAGGTGCCCGTGTAGTGGGTCACCGATCAGGCTTGGGTCAGCTTAGTGGCACGGAGACGCCTGCACTTGACTTCATCGGTGATACTGGGCCCACAGATTACTACCAGCACTCTCCTGACTCCAGTGCGGCTGAAATCAAGCAGATCTTTGGCATGGTGGGGGAGGGGTGGACCCTCAGAGAATCTACTGCAACAGATCACAGTCTGGGCCAGTTGGGCCTCTGCCGCAGGGTGGCAGACCCAGAAGGAGGAACCCCCTTGGCAGATCGCAGAGTTGGGAAGTTGTCTTGGGTCGGCTTTTTGGCACTGAGGGGCTTCAAGAGTGGGGTTTTTGCGTGTGTCTGAGCCTGGCGGAAGGTGGAAATCCCCTAACACCTAGAGTCTTTGTTTAATTGAGCTGCGGGGCTGTGAATAACAGTATAACATCATTAGTAGCCTGCTCAAAGCCCTAGAAACCACCCCTATCAACAGGGAACTTTCCTTCTTCTGCTCTTCTGCTCCCACTTTCTCCACCAATCACTTATCCAATAGAAGAAACTACACTCAGCCACCATAATACCTCCCAGTTCAAACTCTAAACCCTCTTTATGACAAACAGAAACCCATATACACATTCCATACAATGATTTCACCATCACAAAGAAAACTGCAGAGCAACCCAGCATACCTGAAATAATAACTAAAAAGTAAAATACACCAGCTTCACCTTTTCAAAACATTAAGCCAGAAAACCAAGACAAAAGAAATAAATACAAAACCAACAGTTAAAGACAACCTCAAAATATCTAGGAAACAACAGGCACCCCAAATCAAACAACAACAAAAGAAAAACAGGACAGACAAAGCATTATAAACAAAACCACAAACAATGGTCCCATTAAACATGGAGGAAGAGGAGGCAGTAGAATTATCTGAGAAGAATTTTGGAAAATATGTTTATAGAGCTTTACAAAAGCCTAAGGAAACCCCAAATAGAAGCAAGAACAGAGACAGTTCCCTGGAAGAACTCAGGAAAATCATTCAAGAACAAAATAACAAGATGAATGCACAATCAGAACTCATACAAAAACAGCAGTTAGAAATCCAAAAGATGAATTCCAAAATCACAGAATTACCAAAACTGTGGAAGACAAATCCCTGGACACAGCCTGTGTGAAGAAAAAACAGAACAAAGAATTGAGAAATGAAGAGAACCTAACAATTATATAGGATGACATGAGAAGAAACCACATAAGACTCATCGGAATTACAGAACAAGAAGAGGCCAAAAAAACCACCAAGAAAATTGTGGAAGACCTGCTAACAGAAAACTTTCCCCATATCATGAAAGAAGAAAAGATATTTGTCCAAGAAGCTCATAGAACCCCACACAAGATAGATCCCAAAGAAAAAACACCAAGGCATATTGTAATCAAACTCTCCAAAACCAAAGACAAAGAAAAAGGTTTGAGAGCTGCCCAGGACAAAAGAAATATTACTTAAAATAATCAAACAGGAAGAACTCTGATTACTCAGCAGAAACCATGCAGGCAAAAAGGCAATGGGGTTGCATATATATAAAACACTGAAGGAAAAGAACTTCCAACCAAAAATCCTATACCCAGGCAAATTATCCATCAAATATGAGTTTGAAATCAAGGCATTCTCAGACAAGCAGAAATTAAGGGATTTTGTGAAAACCAGACCAACCCTACAAGAAAAGCTCAAGGAAGTCCTTGCAATAGAGAACACACAACAGAGATCAACAAAGTCAGGATAAGTGGCATCAACACTAAAACCAAATCAGAAATAGAAACTCAAGCTAAGACCATAAAACATTGTACCTTAAAAACAAAGGAAGTCAATCAGCACATGACAACAGCAACTAACCTATCACAGGTTATAAAACTTCTAGGTATAAACTTTCAAATGGAGAGGAAAACAGAACAATGCCTTCAGAGTTCTAAAAATGTAGACACAAGAATATACTACAAGGTAACCACAGAGAAAATTAACAATGCCCCTAAGCAAACCAGAAGGAAAGGAAACATATGGGGTTAATAAGCACAAAGCCAGCAATAAAGAAGAAAAGGGAGAAAGCATTAGCCAACAAACCGAACTCAGCACAGAAAAGTATATGGGCCAAGGAAGCACAAAACACATGACAAAAAAACACAATAGAATGATGGCAATCAATTGATACCTACCGCTAATTACACTCAATGTGAATGGATGAACTAAATGCACCTATCAAGAGAAAGAGAGTGGCAGACTGGATAAGAAAAGAAGACCCACTGATAGGCTGCCTATAAGAGACCCACCTTAGACACAAAGGTAAAAACAAATGAAGAGTTAAGGGATGGAAAAAATTATACCAAGCCAATGGGAATCAAAAAAGAGCAGGAGTGGCAATATTAATTTCTGACAAAATAGACATTAAAGTGAAAAACATCATAAGAGATAAAGAAGGACATTATGATGCTGAAAAGTTCAATTGACAAGACATTACAATAATAAATATTTATGCACCCAATGAAAGGGCTCCAAAATACATGAAACAAATATTAACTGAATTAAAAGGGATAATACCAACACTACAATAGTAGTAGGAGACTTCAACACACCACTTTCAAAGGACAGGCCAACTAGAAAAAAATTCAACAAAGATACAGAAGAACTCAACAATACAATCAAACAACTCGACCTCATAGACACATACAGAGCACTTCACCCAATAAAAAGCAATATTCCATTCTTCTCCAGTGCACATGGACCCTTCTCCAGAATAGACCATATGTGTTCTGGTTACCTAGTGCCACTCTGACAAGAATATACCACAAATAGGATGGCCTTAACAAACAGGAACTTATTCTCACAATTTGGAGGCTTTAAGTCCAAGTTCAAAATGCTAAGCTCTAGGGGCTGGGTGAAAGCCCCTCAAACTTGGGGTCCAGCTCTGCCTCCTGCTGTCAGCCCACTGGAGCTAGTGATGTTTCTTCACTCAGACAGTTGTTGGCTGCTTAGGCTGAGAAGCCCTAAGGTAGACAAGTAAAAAGGCACAGTCCCGATGTTACCAAACCACATAGCAGGCCATTGACTTATGTCCATTGTAAGTCCCAAGGTGGGCAGAGCATACCCAGCTGCTGAGCAACAACACACCTATATGCAGGGTCCAAGCATGCCATAGGCTATAGACCATTCCCAAAACTGCTTCTTATATATGGGAAGTAGACCACATACCCAAAGCAGCTACTCAGCTGCTTGTGGTAGATTCCACCATGGAGTTGATTACCAGTCTCATCATGGGGAATAACTACCACCAGCTTCCCAGCCACTCAACCAGGCCAAGCCAAGTTGACACAAAACATAAGCACCACAATTCCACCCCTTGTCAACTTGGCACCTGTACAGATCTTCAATGAGTGGTATCTGTACAGGTCTCTTCCACTTGGTGTCTCCAGTCCCCTAGTTACTCTAAGTGGTGACCTCAGCCTCTTGGCCTGATGGCCCTGTTCCTCTCCCTCCTGGGCATGGCAGCCCCACCCCCTCACTCTTGGGCAGTGGCTATGGCTCTATCCCACTGGTTCACATGAACGAGCAGCCCCACACTCCAGAACCAAGTTGATGAAGTCCTGGCTCTTTGAAACCTAGGGGTCTGTGATCATAACACCCCCAAAAGCCATGGTCCTACCCTTACAGGCTGAGGTAATTCTGCTTACATTTCTTTGGTCTCTGCTTCTGCCAATTAATGCCTGAGGGCAACCCACTCCACCAGGTATCTTCTTGCCCCAAAGGACATTTAGCATTCTTGCTCTGTGGGTCGGCCAACCTGCTACTTCATCTCATGGTGATCTCCTTTACCAATTAACGCATGAAGGCAACCCATTTGGCCAGGAAGCCACCTGCACAATGGCATCTGGCTTTCTCCTCTGTGGGCTGTTAAGTCTGTTGCTGTTTAATGCTGATATCTGGGCTCTGCTACTGCCATCTCTCATGCTAGACTCTCAGCTCTGCTCCTGCTGTCTGTCATGCCAGTCTCTTGCCTGTGCTCCTGCTGTCTCTCATGCCATATGCCAAGGTCTCTCTGCCAGGGTCTCAGGTCAAGGATGCACTCTGTTCCTGTTTCCACATTTTAGGCATCTGTCAGACCAGTACTCCACTCTCCAGGTACCATATTCTGTTCTGGCTACCTACTGCTGCTCTGACAGGAACATATACCACAAATGGGATGGCCTTAACAAACACAAGTTTATTCTCACAATTTGGAGGCTTTAAGTCCAACTTCAAAGTGCCAAGCTCTAGGGGCTGTGTGAAAGCCCCTCAAACTTGGGGTCCAGCTCTGCCTCCTGCTCCCGGCCCACTGGAGCTAGAGGCATTTCTTCACTCAGACAGTTGCTGGCTATTGAGGCTGAGAAGCCCCAAGTTTGGCAAGTAGAAAGGCACAGTCCCGATGTTACCAAATCACATGGCAGACCATTAACTTAAGTCTATTGTAAGTCCCAAGATTGCCAGAGCATAGCAGGCTCCTGAGCAATGTCACAGCTATGTGCAGGGTCCAAGGGTGCCATAGGCTAGAGATCATTCCCAAAGCTGCTTCTAATACACAGGAAGCAGACCACATACCCTAAACAGCTACTCAACTGCTTGTGGTAGATTCCACCATGGAGCTGATTGCCAGTCTCATCATGGGGAATAACTATGACCAACTTCCCAGCCACTCAACCAGGTCCAGCCAAGTGGACACACAACATAACCACCATAATATGTTAAGACATAAAACAAGTCTCAATAAATTCAAAAGCATTGAAATACTACAAAGCATCTTCTCAGACCACAATGCTATAAAATTAGAAATTAATAATAGGAAGAGCAAGGAAAAAAACATCAAACATATGGAAGCTGAACAACTCACTGCTCAAAATCTACTGGGTAATAGAACAAATAAAAACTGAAATAAAAAACATGCCTAGAAACAAATGAGAATGAAGATACCTTACTTATAGGACACAGCAAAAGCACTACTCAGAGGACAATTTATAGCAATAAATGCATACATCAAAAAAGAGAAAAGAAACAAAATCAATACTCTAACTCAGCAACTCCAACAACTAGAAATAGAACAACAAAAGAATCCTACAGTATCTAGAATCAAGGAAATAATAAAGATCAGAGTAGAAATAAATGAAACAGAAAACCAACAACAATGCTCCTTGGAAGCGAGAATGGCCAGACTTCGTCTCACCTACTTTGGTCATGTTATCAGAAGGGACTGTTCCCTGGAGAAGGATGTCATGCTTGGTAAGGTGGAGGGTCAACAAAAGAGGGGAAGGCGCTCAACAAGACGGATTGACAAAGTGATTGCGGCAATGTGGTCAAGTGCAGCAAGGATGGCAGAGCTGGCGCGGGACCAGGAATTGTTTCATTCTGCTGTGCATAGGGTCACTATAGGTCAGAGACAACTCAACAGCACCTATCAACAACAATAATATGGACATTTACCTTAATCATACATAATATCTTTGTTGTTGTTGTTGTTGTTGTCATTATTTGCCATCGAGTTGGATCTGATTTATAGCGAGCCCTCCTTGGGTTTCTGAGGCAGTACAACTACGGAAGTAGATTGCTCCAGCTTCCTTCCCAATAGTGGCTGGTGGGTTTGAACCGTCAGGCTTCTAGTTAGCAGTCAAGTGCCTTAGGTACTGCACTACCAGAGCTCCTCATAATGTCTTTAGCGAGGAGATAATATCTGTAGTAATTTAATTTTTCATTTGTTGATATGTAGAGTCAATGCAATTCACATTAAAAAGAGAACATTTTTTTTCTTAAAGAATGTCATGTACTGATTCTAAATTTATACAGATGTTGAAGAATTCAAGATAACTAAGAAACATTTGAAGAATAAAATAGAGGAACTTGTTTACTAGACAGCAAGACCTATCATGCATAGTGATTAAGATAGTGCTATATTAACACAGGGGTAAGAAAGGTGGACAAGTGGAAGAGAACAGAGATCCCAGATAAAATTCTCACATACACAGGGATTCCAAATTAGTAAATGGTACTGGGACATTTAGTTATCCTTACTGAAGAAAGAAAAATAATTAGACTATGAGCTATCAACTTCATATTAAAAAGTCAATTCCAGGTAGATTAAAGGTTTAAATATTGAAGTCAAAACTTCAGAAAGGAACTGTAAGACATTATCTTTATGTCCTTGAGAATGGGAAAGTATTTATGACTTTAATAACATAAAAAAGCATTTACCCAAAAAGAAAAGACTTACTTAACTCAATTTCACAAATCACAGTTAGAATATCTGCACATGATAGGAAACCATATGCTGAGTGAAAAATGAAGCTATAGGATAGGGGAGGATTTTTCCTGGTCTTTTAAGTGACAAGATTTTGTACTTAGCAATACAGATACAAATAATTTCTACAAATCAGTAAGAAAGAAAATGACTGAAGTAAAAGTGGGTAGACCATGAACAAGCTCAAAAGGTCACTAAACATATGAATAAATAACAAACGTTTTTTAACAAAATGAAAAAGCAAATTAAAACTATAATGTGGTAGTATTTTACACTTATTATTATAGCAATACCAAGTTAGGTAAGTATGTAAATCTGTTAGAACTCTTATACCAAGTTGATGAAGGTAAGAATTGCTAAAACTACTTTGGAAACAGTTTCACATTACATGGGAAAGTTTTTGACGTGAAAGGAAAAACTTGGCGATATTAGAGTGGGTACCCTTTTGAGGAAACAAACCAAACCAAAGCCAAACTAACTGCTGTTGAGTAGGTTCTGACTCATAGTTACCCCTCACTGGGTTTCTGAAGTGCTATCTCTATGGAAGTAGATTGCCCACTCTTTCTTCTGAGGATTGGCTAGTGGGTTTGAACTGTCAGCCTTCTGGTTAGCAGTCAAATGCATTAGCACTGTGCCACTACAACCTTGGGGGAATAGAAAAGGAGAGAAATGAGCTTGGGGTGGTGTATAAAGAGAAATGAACTATTCATAATGGGCTACATCTTTAAAAATTATTAAATATTACAAATGTTAGTCATCATTGTTTTATAGAAATTCTAATGTGGGTTTTACTTGCATTGTTTTTTGAAGCCAGATTAGTAGAGAAAATGAAATATCTTTATTATTCAGTTGCCTTTCATTATGAAACATGACCGGAAGCAAAAGCAAAAGTAAAACCTGGGCTCTCATGGGAAACAACATGCTTAAAAAGATCTGTAGGGTTACATGTGAGAAAAAGGTTTGAAGGTGGTAATCAGATTTGATAGCTACCTACATACCCAAAAGAGCTGTGGTAAGTTTTCCAACCTTGGATAAGGAAAAAGGGAAATATTTCATGGCAACTCTGACAGAATCTGATGTATTTGAATTTGAAAAAGCAAAACTTAATTCTAACAATAAGAGACCCTAAATTCCTTCAAAATGAGCAGTTTAACAAAATCCAAATATTAGATTTGTATAAATGTATTATAGTCATGAGTCATTTAAGTCATTTAACTTCTTTGAGAAATGTTAAAATTGTATGTGTTCATATAAATATTCAGTAAAATAATTGTTAAACATATCTTCCAATAATTCCTTATAACACTATGAAAGACAGATCCTGTGATGGATATGATTTTTTTGTAATTGTGCTTTGCTCCAATGCTTCTGTGTGCCTCTTAATAATATTCAGAGATTTTTAGGTATAATGTAGCCTATGAATTAGAAAGGCCAGCTATTTGGGGTTCAGAGCTCAGTTACATAACTTAAGTACTCCAAGTCTTATTTTTTTTTTTCTATAAAAATAGAGCTTAGTTCCTAGAAGATAATGTCCATGTGAATGAAATAAAATTTATTTAATGATGCTTTCTAGCATGATGTCTTTCCCATAAAATTAAACACATAAAAATGTTTATAATTTTACTTCCCTGTTGGGAGATAAAGAAGCTCTTGTGGTGCAGTGGTTAAGCATTTGATTGCTAACCAAAATGTACTAGTTTGAACCCACCAGCCACTCTGTGAAAGAAAGAGGAGACAATTTGCTTCCATAAAGATTACAATCTTTGAAACTCTATGGAGGTGACAATGAGGCAGAATTGACTCAATCGCAGTGAGTTTTGTTTTGTATTTTTTTGGTTGGAAGATAATTTTAAATTGGCAAATTAAAATATTTAATGAACCAAAGTGAAAATTAAGTACAGACAGTAATGCTGTTTATCAACTTACCAGTTCAAGAAAAATGAGTATGAAACACAGAACTGAGGTGCCGTGAAGTACTTAACATGGGCCTTCTAGCTATTGTCTTCCTAGCTCTCACGTCTGGTAGCATAGAGCCTAAGGCATTTGACTGCTAACCAGAAGGCTGGTGGTTCAAACCCATCAACCACTCCTTGGAAGGAAGGTTGGGCAATCTACTTCTGTAGTGATACTGCCTCGGAAACCCAAGGAGGGGTCGCTTTGAGTCGGGGTCGACTCGATGGCACATAACAACAACAACAAGGACTACATGAGTTCTGGTAGCATAGTGCCTAAGGCACTTAACTGCTAACCAGAAGGCTTGTGGTTCAAACCCACCAGCCACTCCTCTGAAGGAAGGTTGGGCAATCTACTTCCGTAGTGATACTGTGTTGCTATGAGTCGGGGCTGACTCAACAACACGTAACAACAACAAAGCTCTCACCATATGACTAAGTATGAGGTGCTTGTGGCCCAACAAGGTGATTGACTAGCTTGCTAATAATGTAAATGAAGTGCATGGCAACCCTGTAGGGGTGGGACCAGCGAAATAAAGTTGATGGCTAACCAGAGAGCTGACGGTTCAAACCCACCAGCCACTCCTCAGAAGGGAGGTTGGGAAATCTACTTCCATAGAGATACCGCCTTGGAAACCCAAGGAGAGGTCGCTATGAGTCGGATCTGGCTCCACGGCAGTGCGTTAATGTGGGGATTGGTTAATGTTGCTATCCTGCTAGGCTTAAAACATACCATCCCAGAGGCAGAAAGAGGGATTCTAACTACCACAAAGAAGAGACAGGAGGGAAGTGTGGCCTTTAGAGCCATTGTCCCTGTGCTGGTAACTCCCTTGACCTAGGAGACACAAAGCGGTTAAACCAGAGAAAATGAGCAGCAGATTCAGCAGAGGCAGGACAACCAGTGACAATAACCTGGGCGTCTAGACCCACAGAGTGAGAAAGCAAATGCCTTCAGGCAGGAAATTTGCTGCCGGAGTGGTGCCTCTGGGCAATTTTAAGTACTTGTGAAGTTAGAAGAGGTTAGATGACAATATAGCAGCCATGCCATTTTTACAAGAACATGGAAAGAAAGAAATTATTTTTGAAGCAACATAAAATTACTTCAACACAGTTGCTGCAATTGCTCTCTAATTCCTTCTGTTTTCTATTATCTAGCATGAGGTTTGATAAAAATGGATAAAGTTGGAGGAATTCTAGATAGATTAACCTTATATTTCATTTTCATAGAATAAGAGAAGAGAATTTTACATTTGGCAACTAAACATTTTCAACATTTAATATCCATTTTTACAGTAAATCTTAAACCACTGACCAATGTCAGACAGTAAGATGTAGAAATGTTAGGTGCTAATATCATTCTTTAGGGAAGAGAAGTGTGAGATTCAGAATAAGTCTGGATGTCAGCAGGAAATACTGACCAACATCAGACATAAGAAAAATAAAACAAGTGAGAAATCTATTGAATTGACCAAAAAAAATCCTCTCTCAAGATGGTAAGGAATGTTGGCCTCAAAATTTAGGATTTTCACAGTTATCGTTTCTAAAAAGATGAGTTACGAAGATACAAAAAACATTTGGTAAGATGCCACCGGGCTCAGTAAAATCAAAAGAGACTTTGATACAGCAATTTTTCCAATTGTTCCTTAGAACTGGTAGTTGGAAGGGGGAAAAAAAAAATCAAGGACTATGAGGAAGTTGTTACAAAGTGAAGGAGTTGTGGTGATCCTTTGGCTGCTAAGCAAAGGCCAGCAGTTATAACCTACTAGCTGTTCAGCAGGAGAAAAATGACATAATGTGCTTCTATAAAGGTTTACAGCCTAGGAAACACCGTGGGGCCCTTGTACTCCATCCTATATGGTTGCTATGAGCAAGTGGGTTTAGTTTTGCTTATGTTACTGAAGGGAGAGATCTTGGGTATTTCCCTCCCATGAAGTCCAAAGCAGTGGAAAATGATCCCAAAACTTGATTTCTCTCTTCTCAGAAACATTTATATCTTTATTCCTCTTGAGATTCTCTTTTGATATTGTAAATAATGAGAAGAGAAGGTGAATGGAATGAAGATACAAAGAGAAGTTAAGCTATGTACTAGAAAATACTCCAAGATATTAGATTTGCCACTGAATCTGAGAGGAACATGTAAGTATTTCCTTTGTAAATTGTTTTTGCTCTTTATTTCAATGAGATTTCCATGAAATAAAATGTTAATTGGAAAGGCAATAACATTACACAATTTGGCCTTTAATTGCACAATTACAGGGACCATCCTGGGTGCTCTGGTGGCATAGTGCTTAAGGCATTTGACTGCTAATCAGAAGGCTGGGGATCAAAGCCACCGGCCACTCCTCAGAAGGAAGATTGGGCAATCTACTTCCTTAGAGATACCACCTTCAAAACCCAAGGAGGTATCACTATAAGTTGAGTTGACTGGATGGCACTGAATTTGTTTTTTTTTTTTTTTTTGGGCTATACATATCACAGAATTGTTTGGCAGGAAGGGACTTTAAAGACTATCCTCTCCAAGTATCTAATCCATCTTTGACTTCCCAATATGATATTTCCTGCACAGGGTCATTTCCTTTGCTAAAATAGGACAGTGCACTATACAAAAATGAAACACATTCAACATTCAGAAATCTGTACTCAACAGCTAGTGCTGCTTCACTCTTGTTGACTTAAGACAAGCAACAAGTTTCATTAGTGAAAATGGAAGATGGTGGGTTTTTTGGTGATGCCAATGTAACTATTTTTCTATTACAGGACTAATGACTTTAACATATTTGACTGAACTATAACTACTGATTTACTAGTGTATACTGGAAGCTACATGTTTAGATCTCAAACCTAGGGCACAGCTGATAAAACATAGCTGATACTTAATAACAAATTGTTTTAAAAACTAATGATGAATGAGGGCTTAATATGAATTTAGTTTAATGTTTTTCTATCACGCTTTCCATATCCTCTTTTCTTCCAGATGCCACCACAACTGGTATCTTCAAAATGATTATGATAAACATAACCACAATGAGCGGGTTTCTTCTCATGGGGTTTACTGACATTCGTCAGCTACAGATTTTACATGCATTCCTGTTCTTGGTGATGTACGTATTAACCTTGACAGGTAACCTCATCATTATCATCATCACCACTCTGCACCAACATCTCCAATCGCCAATGTATTACTTCTTAAAGCATCTTTCCCTTCTGGACCTCTCCTTCATTTCTGTCACTGTCCCTCAGTCTATTGACAATTCTCTGATGAATGATGGCTATATTTCTCATGGTCAGTGCATGCTCCAGGTTTTCTTCTTCACATCTTTGGCTTGGGCTGAGGTGGCCATTCTCACAGTGATGTCTTATGACCGCTATGCAGCCATCTGCTTCCCACTGCACTATGAGGTCATCATGGATCCTACTAAGTGTAAGAGGGCTGTGACAGCTGTATGGCTAAGTGGAGGCATCTCTGGAATCTTATACACAACAACCACATTCTCTATCACATTCTGTAGGGTGAAAATAATTCATCAGTTTTTCTGTGATGTCCCCCAGTTGATAAAGCTCTCCTGCTCCAATGATTACCTTGGGGTGGTTGGAGTAGACGCTTTCATGGCTATGATGGCATTGACCTGCTTCACCTCCATTGTCCTCTCCTACAT
>NW_006922288.1:899871-901547 GCF_000298275.1 Orycteropus afer afer
TCTATAGTGGTATTGCTTTGGAAAACCAAGGAAGGGTCACTATGAGTCTGATGCAACTCGACAGCAGTGGATTTTATGGTACACTTTTGGAGAAATTATAACCATTTGTTCATCCTTCAAAATTAAGAGAATATAGGTATAAAATTTTAATATAGGTCCATTGCCCTCCTTTCTCTCCCACTACATAAGGACACAGACACAAAGATATACACAAAAAAGCCAACCATTGTAACACACTTATTTTTTTCCTCTCCAAATAGAAAATATCACAACAAAGAAGCAATAAAATAGTGATAATTTACTCAGAAGCCCACCAACTAAACAAATAAATTATGTTTACATCATTTTTTAAAAATTCTTATCTTCATACAAACCAATTTTGCATATTGGTACAAGGAGCCCTCATGGTGCAACAGTTGAGAGCTTGGCTGCTAACCAAAATTTGCCAGTTTGAAAACCCTCAGTAGCTTCACAGAGAAAAATGATGATCTGCTTCTGTAAAGATTCTAGCCTAGACAATCCTATTAGACAGTTAGTCCTACTCTGTCACAAAATGTCCCTATAAATTGAAAATGGACTCTCCACTGTACTCAACAACAATGCGTAGCTACATAGTTTTACTTTTATAATGTTTGTGGATGCACGGCATTCAGTGAAATTCATATAATACGATAAAACCTGTGTTATGAGGAAAAGTCAGATAAGGAAAACTCAACTTTTTTTCCACTAAAATGAATGACAGAAAAGTGGTAACATTGCAACATCAAAGGCAGAAAATATGAAAGACACAAAAAAAAAACACAGGCACACACAGCCACAGCTCACAAGAGTCACACCGTATATAAAAACACACACATACGATATACACATACAAAAAAAAAAAAAAAAACAAACTCACTGCCATTGAGTCTATTTTGGCTTGTATTACCCCTCATTGGGTTTCCAAGGCAGCATCGTTAGAGAGGTAGATTGTCCAGTCTTCCTTCTGAGGAGCAGCTGGTGGGTTTGAACCACCAGCCTTCTGGTTAGCAGTCAAATACCTTAGGCACTAACCACCAGAGCTCCCATATACACATAGGTTATTTCTAACTCTTAAATTCTAAAAATAATGGTGAAAATGGAAGTTCTGTTCTTCATAATTCCAAAGAATAGGGTTGCTGAATCAAAGTGTATAAAAAGTTCAAATCTCTTGAACATGTGTGACCATGTTCCAACAATGTTAAACCCATTTTTGTGGCCATTAGTCAATGGCCTTATCAGTTCTTCTCCATGTCCCATATGATTTTATTAATTTACGCAAGAAATATTTAAGGAGAACCTATTAGGTGATTGAAAAAATACTAGGTGCCAGGGATGCAAAATATGTATAAGATATACACAGTATAAGGAGCTCTGAGGCATTTGATTGCTAACCAGAAGACTGGTGGTTCAAACCCAGCAGTCACTCCTCGAAATGAAGACTTCAGTAAAGATTTACTGCCTTGGAAACACAATGGAGGTCTCTGAGTCAGTACTGAGTTGATGGCAGTGGGTTTTATTTTATTTTTTTAATACACAGGGTGGGATATCAGAGAGATTTTTTATATTTGTCATGTTTAAACCAGCAAAGTTTCACTTTTTTATAATTTTTAATATTTGTGACAGCTCCAGAAGAAATGTGATTATAATATTTATCT
>NW_006922288.1:902433-905021 GCF_000298275.1 Orycteropus afer afer
CTTACCCTATAATTTTACATTTGTGTAATTAATATAAACCTGACTCGTTTTCTATTCATGTTTAACATGTGTTGCCATTATCTGGCAATATTGAACAGCATCATAAATTATGGGAATTTCCGTGTTGCTGTTATAATCTCCTAAAGCAAAAAACAAATAATTCACTTTCTCTATCTCTCTTATAGCTAGAATACAGGCATAGCACCTGGGGGTCTTAGATTAGATGCTGCATTCTGACATTTCAATTTAAGAAGAGCAAAGTGAAATAGCAGGCACTATTGTCAAATCCATTTCCTCTGAATATGTTGATTGAGGCCCTAAGCTTTGGGGAACTTACATTCATGATTTATTTGTGAGTGCACCATTGTATTTGTTTAAAAAAGAATTTTTATTGTGATTAGGGAGAAAGTGTACAGAGCAAAATGGGTTTCCATCCAACAATCCACGCCACATTGACTTCTGTGACATTCACTGAAATCTCAACAATGCAGTAGCTCTCTTCCCAATTCCTCTCAGATCCCACCACTTCCCTTCATACTTCCTTGCCATCCTTTCTCACATTCCTATCTCTACTCCTGGGCCAATGGTGCTTTTTTGATATTTTGTGTTTGTTTTTCTAATGAATGTATAGCCTCCTGGTGTAACTGTTCACCTTATAAACCTATCTATAACTTGGCTGAAAGTTGAACCACAAGGGTTAAGTTCATTTCCCGGGTTGAAGGGTTTCTAAGGGCCATAATATCCAAGTTCCACCAGTTTTCATCAGACAAACAAACCTAGTCTTTTCCTTTTTTAAAATCATATTTTCTTTTTTTAAAATCATACTGAGTTTGATTCCATATTTTTCTCGCACTTTATCTAGGATCTCCTATTATGAAATCTATCTGACTGGTCAGCACTAGTAGCTAGGCACCATCCATTTCTTCTCTTCTCATGGTCATGGAGGTGGGGAGTTATGTGGTACACTAGTCCTTTGACTAGATGTTTCCTTGTATCTTTGATTTTCTTTACTGTTCTTTGCTCCAGCTGGGGAGAGACCAATACTTACACCTGAGATGGCCTCTCAGAAGTTTTTATGACTTCAATCATTGTTCAACAAATAAGGATGCAGAGTATTGCCTTTGTGGATTATGTTATGCCAATTGAATTTAGTGTCCCTTGAAACTATGGCCCTGAGGCCCCATATCCAGAAGCTCATTCTCTCAAGTATTTGGTTATGACTAAAAAGTTGTCATAACTTTGTCTCCCATATGCTCTACTACATTCATGGGTATATTTGCAACATGAATAAATATATAGGTGGAAATATCCTCTATCACACTTAGATATATTCACGGATGTAGTCTCATTTGCCTTCCCACCCTGTTCAACCTGAATGTCTATTAATGCATCTACTCATAGATTATTGTTATTGCAGGATTGTGTATGTAATACTATTTACCTCTGCTATTTTTAACTCTTGTGCTGCTGCCTATGTCTTTCACTGCCTCGATCATTTTGTGCTGACCTCATCTTACTGTATATTGGCTTCCCTTTACCTCTCTACTTAGTGCTATACCTTTCCTTCCCTTCTCAGTCCTGGTAACTTTCAAAGAATGATTCGTTCTTTGTGTAAATCTTTTCTTAACTTTTGACATCAGTGGTCTTATATAATATCTGCCCTTTAGTGATTGACTAATTTCACTGAGTATAATGACCTCTAAATTCATCCATGTTATGAATTATTTGAATATTCATAATTATTCTTTAATGCCATGTAGTAGTCTGTTATTTGCATGTACTGTAGTTAGTTTATTCATTCATCCATTGCTAGGCTCTTAGGTTGTTTCCATCATTTTGCTATTGTGAATAATGGTGCCATGAACATGGGTGTGCATCTATATGTTCATGTCCTGGCTTTTATTTCTCTAGAACATATACATAGTGGTGGCATAGTTGGATCACATAGTATCTTAAGGAAACATCATACCACTTTCCTCAATGGTTGGGGCATTTTATAGTCCTATTGGATGTATATGATACTTCCAGTCTTTCCACACCCTAGCCAGCATTTACTGTTTTCTGCTTTTTTAGTAATGCTTTTTGAGATAATATCTCATTGTTTGATTTGCAACTCTCTAATGACTAATGAGCATGAGCATATCTTCCTGTGTTTGTTACTTTCCTCTGGTAGTTAAGGTTGTGTGACAACTTAGCTTGGCCATGATTTTGAGTGACTTGGCAGTTGGACGTAGTTATTCCCCATGGTGGGATTGGATGTGGTATAATCACCTCCATGGTGAAATCTGCTGTGAGCAGTTAATCAATTCAGAGTGTTGCCTTCAGGGTGTGGCTGCTTCCAGTACATATAGAAGGGATCATGCATTTGGTTCAGTCTTAATCTCCAGTTAAACCAAAACAAAACAAGAAATTAGAATAAAGCAATCCAACATAAATGAAAAAACATACCCAACCCACTGCTATGGAGTCAATTCTGACTCATAGTGACTCTATAGTACAGAGAACAACTGCCACATAGGGTTTCCAATCTTTAGAGAAATCTTTAGGGAAGCAGACTGCCTCATCTTTCTCCATGGAGCAACTGGAGG
>NW_006922288.1:905526-906444 GCF_000298275.1 Orycteropus afer afer
AGGACAAAGAGTAGAATTGAATCAATGGAACACAGAATTAGCAAGATCAAAGATTAATCTCTTAAAAGTAATTTGTTAGAGGAAAAATTAGAAGAAATAATGAAAAAAAATGTAGAAAGACTGAGAGTCATGTGGGACATGATCAAGAGAAATAATAGGTGTGATCACAATTCCAGAAAAGGAAGAAACACCACCACCAACAACAACAACAAAAATCAACAAAATCATTGTCCAAGGTTTGTTGGAAGAAAACTTACCTAATATTATGAAAGATGAGAAGATACACATTCAAGAACCTCAGTGAACCAAAATAGGATAGATGCCTCTCCAAACATCATCAAGAAATATCACAATCAAACTTTCCAAAACAAACAACAAAGAAAGAATTCTGAAAACATCTTGGGGGAAAAAAAAAGTCACATACAAAGGAAATCCCATAATACTAAGTTCTGATTTCTCAGTAGAAACCATGCAAAGAGGAAGAAAATAGGATGATATATATAAAAAACTAGAAGAAAAATAATTTTATAAAAAACTAGAAGAAAAATAATTTTCTACCAAGAATTATATGTTGATCAAAATTGTGTCTTCAATATGATGGTGAAATTAAGACATTACAAGATAAGCAAAATTTGCAAATAACCAGGCTTTCTTTACAAAAAATGTAAAAGGGAAACCTTCAGATACAAAGCATAAAATGACAGACAACAACTGGGAATTAAAACTCATGATATCACTGGAAAAGCAACCCTGATATAGAACTATTAAAAATGAAATAACAATAATAAAAAAGACTGATTATGGGGAACCCAAGATATCAATTTATAAAAGATGATAATTACAAAGCAAAAGATAGAATAAATTATATAGTTACAGGTGTTAGTGGGTATGGCTAGGTAGGGTCACTGGTTCCTAATT
>NW_006922288.1:927191-928860 GCF_000298275.1 Orycteropus afer afer
CTACATTCTAGCTATAAGGGGGCCAAAGAAAGTGAGTTTTTATCTTCTTTCTTAGGAGGTAGTGTTAGTAATATGGGAATTTTGATAATTTAAGATACTTCTCAAAAATGCTTGGAAATTGCAATGCATGTTAAAAATGAATAGAAAATAAGTTAGGTTTGGATCAATTATAAAAATATAATAGAGTAAACCTATTGAAAAAATGTAAATTACTTTCATAATGAGTATTAGAAAACTTTGACTAGGTAAAAACAACACAATTATTATAGTATTTATTGCTGAGAACAAACTGTATAATTTTAAGGAGCATAACATTTATCATGTTAATATATAAATACTGATGATTGAATCATCACAAGAAAACCCAATATTTATTGGAATGGATGAGGAGGTTAAAAATTCATCTGTAAGAGTAAGAATAGAAGACAATAAAAATACTTTATAGAAAAAAGGATGGTAATACTACCTGAAGTATTACAGCAAACAATTAAAGTATTTAACTAGCATAAATCTATAAATACAGATTAATGAAAAAGAATTGAAAACATAGGACTACAAATAAAAATAGCTTTGCTCTTTTGATGATTCAGTAGGCCTATTAAAATAGTAGTAAAATGGAATAATTATTTCAAGAATTACAGTAAAATATTTAATGGATATACAACTTAGAAAAAAATCAGATTCACACATTATTGTAGTTAGATGCAATAGTCTAATGATTGTGGAAGGAATGTATCTGAGTGTTAATCATTTAAACCAAAGTCTTGACAGCTTATGCTGGTGGCAATGCAGTGACTTACTTAATATGGCCTCTGTAGTCATAATCTTTGTGACTGCATTGTAGTGATTGGGTAGGACTAAAGGTGGATAGTTATATATTGAATTGTGTCAGCTTGGCTAAACCACGACTCTTGGTATTGTGTGGTTGTCCTTCATTTGTGATCTGATGAAGTATCCTCCATTTTGTGGTATGTTGTAAATCCTAGACTCTAAGCCTGTGGTTATGGCCATATGTTGGATTGAGCTGTCTGTAATGTTAAGGAGACAGGATTAGGGTGGGATGTATTTTGAGTCACTGCCTTACTAGAGGTTGTTCCTGAAATCATTTCCCTTACCCCAGTCACCAACCACACCACTCTTATTCAAATCTCTGCCTTACTTGAATCATACTTAATATCTTATAAAAGATAAAAGAGAGGATTGAGCAGGTGGAGGGGTGGGAGACCATTACCACCAAGAAAGAACAGCTAGGAGTGGAACTAGGAGTGGAGCTAGGAGCCAGGATCCTGCATGGAGAACCTATTAGTCCCAGGACATGTAGAGAGTTGTAACACTGGAGATGAGAAGCAGCAGCAGAAAACAGTGGAAACAGAGGCAGCAGAACCTGGAGACCAGCAGGAGACAGCGTGGTGGACTTCCCAGCCCATGAAGTGAGAAAGCTGAATGTTTTTTGGCAGGAGGCTTGCTGGTGGAGCAGTGTGCCTCCCGTCACTTCGCAGAGCTAGGCTTGCCAACCCACAGAGTGAGACAGCCAAGTGCATTTGGGCTAAGGCTTACTGATGATGTATTGGTGTACCTCTGGGCCCTTATTGGTGGAGCTATAGAGCTTTGTAACACTACCCCACACAGGGCTGAGGTCAGGCCAGCTCTAAAGGTCTGAAAAGCCAAA
>NW_006922288.1:929060-930077 GCF_000298275.1 Orycteropus afer afer
GTACGTCTGACCTCTGTCTGATAGGAATCAGCTTTGGGCTTATCCTGAAGGTGGTTCTCTCTCTCCCTCGTGAAGTGGAGGAGGTCAGTTGCCTCTGCCACACCATTACTACACTGGTTATGCTTTACTACCACAACCTTTAAAAATACATATTTAACTTATAAAATATAAGGTTTGCATAGAAAAATGTTGCCTGAGAACAAATTAAGTAGCAAATGAGAAAAATGATTTTTTTTGCCATTTTAGAATACAGAACTGCAATAATTATAAAGTTTTTAATAAAACTGATAAACTACAAAAATGTGTAAAATATCATGAAAGAGAAATAAATATTAAAATTATATTTTAATCTATTGAATCATCACAAATTTTTATAAAATACAATTAATTTATAAAAGGTAAAATTTTCTTGCTGCAAAAATGTAAAATCCTCATAATATCCAATACTATGTACAATCACCTAGTAGTTTCTCTGTGAGTATTGCTTGTTTGAGCTAATAAAACTGTATGAAACATGTGGGAAAAGTGACATGGGCATACATTGTTAATGACACACAAAATGGTTTAATAGTTTTGGAAAGCAATATGGCAATGTATGTTCAAGAGACTTGAACTTTTTATACATTTAAATTAAGCAACGTTTGTGTTTGGAATTATGAAGAGCAGAACTTCAATTTTTAGCATTATTTATAAAACTGAATATCTGGAAATAACCGATATGTATAAAATATAGAAATAGTTAAATGTCTTATGAAATGAGTCCCATTAAATGCCATGTATAAATGAAATTATAAAATCAAGACTACATAACTATATATAGTAATGCTACATACATTTGTACCAATATGCAAAATTGGTGTGTATAAAGACGAGAATTAAAATGGACATGTGAAATGAAGCAATTGAAGTAAAAATAGTTATTAGGTATTTTGGTGAGATTGTGGGTAATTTATCACTTTTTTATTTCTTTTTGTTGTAATATTAACTATTCAGACTAAAAAATAAAATGTGTGCTTA
>NW_006922288.1:930317-932191 GCF_000298275.1 Orycteropus afer afer
CATTATTTAAAATATTTCTAATATATAATATAAAAACGCCATCAACAGCAGGATAAAAATGTTTTTTCCCTGGTGAATTTTCCACCCAATAGTAATTTTCTGAAAGCGCCCTTCATGGCCTCATTCCTAAGGCTATAGATAACGGGGTTGAGAGTTGGGGGTATGACTGTATAAAAGATAGAAATCATAAGGTCAAAAGCAGTTGGAGAATCTGAAGTTGGTTTGAGAAACTCAAAGATACCTGTGGACAGAAAAAATGAGACAACAAAGAGGTGGGGCAGGCAGGTGGAGAAGGCCTTGGATCGGCCCTCAGCAGAGGGTATTCTCAGAACTGTGGAGAAGATGTGGATGTAGGAGAGGACAATGGAGGTGAAGCAGATAAATGCCATCACAGACATGAAAGCAGCCACTCCAATCACTCCAAGGTAATCATTGGAACAAGAGAGTTTTATCAACTGGGGGACATCACAGAAGAACTGGTGGATCATTTTGGCTCTACAGAATGTGATAGAGAACGTAGCTGTTGTGTACAAGATTCCTGAGATGCTTCCACTTAGCCATGTGGCTATCACAGCCCATTTACACTTCCTAGGATGCATGATGACCTCATAGTGCAGGGGGAAGCAGATGGCTGCATAGCGGTCATAAGACATCACTGTGAGAATGGCCACTTCAGCCCAAGCCAAAGATGTGAAGAAGAAAACCTGGAGTATGCAATGACCATGGGAAATATAGCCATCATCCATCAGAGAGTTGTTAATAGACTGAGGGACTGTGACAGAAATGAAGGAGAGGTCCAGAAGGGAAAGGTGCTTTAAGAAGTAATACATTGGAGATTGGAGATGATGGTCCAAGGTGGTGATGGTGATAATGATGAGGTTACCTGCCAAGGCCAATAGATACATCATCAAGAACAGCAAAGCATGTAAAATCTGTAGCTCACGAATGTCAGAAAACCCCATGAGGAAAAATCCACTCATTGTGGTCATGTTTGTCATAATCATTTTGAAGATTTCAGTTGTAGTGGCAGCTAGAAGAAAGGGGATATAGAAATTGCAGTAGAAAGATATTATAATAAATTTACGTTCATTTATTCATCATTGCATCTTAAAACAATTATTTATGAAGTACTTGCTATTTATCAACTTTGACCTGGATGCTTAAGATCCAAAGGTGAGATGTATTTATTGAATACCTATAACTTAAAGTCTTTACTAGTAAAGCAGTTATAGTTGAGTTCATTGTATTCTGGTCCTGTCACAGAAAAATAGACCCCCACCCCACAAAAAATTTAGCACCACACACACACACACACAGAAAACACCACCCACTTTTTCCCTGATTAAAACCCATTGCTTTGCTGCAAGTCAACAGAAGGAAAAGCAGTCATCAGGTCTCCAGTAGAGAGTTTTTCAAATGGATGGTTTGAATTTCTGTATAGTGCATTGCCCTATTTTAGGAAATGTAATGGCCCATTAGAGGAAATATGGTATTGGGAATTGAAACATGGGGTAAATTCTTGGACTGGATAATATCCAAAATGTCTTTTTCTCAAGCAGTTCTGTCAGTACTGACAGAGTCCTGATATTTAAGTATACACGGGCCAAATTGTGTATTGTTATTGCCCTTCCAATGAACATTTTATTTAATGGGCAAGACATCTCATTGAAATAAGAGCAAGTGTACATTTGCAAAGGAAATAATTAAAAGTAATGCTCAGATTCAATGTCTGCTTTGATTGTCTGGAGTATCATCTGGTATCTAACAACTTTCTCTTTGAACCTTTATTTTACTTACTTTCTATTCACACCATTTGTCTTCTCTTCAAGTCATCAAGTATTTATTGACACACAAAGGCATTTTTAAAGAAGAAC
>NW_006922288.1:932771-947881 GCF_000298275.1 Orycteropus afer afer
GTGCATCTTACCATGTGACAAGGGTAATAGTTTTAGATTAATAATAACAATAGATTTTAAGTTAACTAACACATCAAAAGATTTTGTTTTAGCAACCATATTTGAAAGCCTCTTTTTTCTTACACTCTGCATATGAACCACAAGTGTAATCTAGCTACAATCTCCCCAACTTTATCTATTTCCATCAAAATCTCCCACAAAATAATAGAGAATAGGAGGAATTACAGAGCAAAGTTCCTCCCTTTCAATGTTCTGTACTTTTTTGTCCTCTTTTTCCTTTGAACTGGGAAAACGATAAACAGCATTATTATCTACTTAATTTGGACTTTCGTTCACCAGATATTTTAATTTGCCAATTATGTTCAAGTAATTATCATCAGAGCAGGCAGTAAAAACCAAAACAATTTTGAGTGTTCATTTTTATGAGATAGGCAGACACCATGCTAGAAACCCTCATAATAAGTATCTTATTTAATTTACACAGTATTCTCTCTGTGATGTATGAAGCGTTTTAATCTCTACTGTTATAGGAACAAAATAAGGCTCGATGTACTTAAGTACAGAATTAAGATCTGAGCCCCAAACCCTTGTCTTTTCCAATTCATACAGCTGTCTTATATGCTATAGTCCATAAGTATTAATAAGAGATATATCATAACATTTACACTGAAAATATATCTGCCTCTCCAGTGTTGTCAGGAATTGTTTGAGGAAATGTTTCACAGTTGCTTACTGAATGTTTATATAAACACATAAAATATTAACATTTCCCAATTTACTGATTTTCCTTAAATGACTCAATATTGTTATAAATTTGATCTTTGGACTTTGTTAATATGCTCATTTCAGGGACGTTAGCTACCTTCCTTATTAGAATTATCAGTCTTGCTTTTTGAAAGTGAATTTGAAGAACTTCAGACTTTGTCTTAATTTCCATAAAATATTTCCCTCTTTCTTTACCCAAGATTGAAAAACTCACCACAGCTATTTTTGGTGCATAGGTAGCTATCAAAGCTGATCACCAACTTAAACCTTTCTCACCTATAGTCCTACAGAGCTTTTTAAATATGCTGTTTCCCTTGAGAACCCAGGTTGCTTTCTATCTTTTTTTCAAATCTTTCCTAATGGAGGCTGAACTGAATGATGAAGACACTTGGTTTTCTCTAGCCCTCTGGCACTTGGGATTTGGAGTCTTGGAAACTTTCACCCAGAATGGGAGTGACCTAGTAAACTGGTGGTGTTTGTTGTCCCTAGCTGAGTGGTTCTCAAATTTAGCAGATGTAGGAATCCACCTGGAGAGTTTATTAAATAACTGATACAGAAGTCTTACTTTGAGAAATCCTGATTCATTCGATGTAGGGTGCATCCAGGAATTTGGATTTCTAAAAGGCTCTCAGGTTCTGCTGATGTTGCTGGTTTGAGGGCCCACTTGGAGAACCATTGTCCTTGTTAGATCAGGTGATTCTGAAAGAGAGACAGAAATATTTAAACTTTCCTTTCCTTTCCTTCTTTTTTTATTTTGAATAAATGAATCTCCAAAGTGTATTGTGGGAAACTAGAAGCTAGTGTTTAAGCTTACTTTTACATTTGAAATTCAGGCCTACACATTTAATCATAGATTTGGGACAGCTATTTTATTGATTTATCATGATCTCTACCAATCATCAATATATCTACTAAAATTACCTGAACACAAATGTAACAAGTGTACCTGAAAGTCTCATAGGGTGGCCTAGTCCATGAAAATATATTATTAAAATATTTGCAACAACTGTATAAATACTTAGGAATAAATAAAAGTTTACAATATAGTTTTGTAATTCCTGAATTTTCTTACCATATTTTGCAAACATTATTAATATTTTCTGGAATAATTATGTAACTATAAATTCATTAGCTTCTTATTACAATGCTTTCCTCTGAGCTAAGAGAATATTTATTCATTATTTTTTTAAAAAAGCTATGTAGTATCCTGCCTTTCACACAATTTGTGGGAAAAAAAAAAAAGCTTATTCATGTAATCAACAAATATTTACCAAGTCCCTATTGAGTATCAGGGATTTTCCCTGTCTGTTACTGTTACAAATAGGATTGTTCACTGCTTTTTGTAAGTATAATGATTATCACTCTCACCTAAATAGGTGATATAGTTGTTAATTGCCTTCAAGTGTATCGTGAGTCTTGGTGACCCCACTTTTGCAGAGCAGGGATGCTCTATAGGGTTTTCAAGGCTGTGACCTTTCAGAAGCAGATCCCTAGGCCTGTATTCCAAGGCACCTCTGTATGGGTTAGAACCATCAACCTTTCCGTTTGTGATTGATTCCTTACCTGTTTGTGTCACTGAAGGAGTCCCAACAGGTATAAATAGCTCTCTTAATATTTTTCTTAATTATGATTAATATAACAACAAATAGTGTTGTTTTAAATTTGGACTTTTGTCCATAACATATTTTAATTTGTCAATTTTGTGCAAGTAATTATTGACAGACCAGGATGTAAAAACCTAAACAATTTTGAGTGTTCATTTTTATGAGACAGACACCATGCTAGAAATACTGATAAAATGTATCTTCTTTAATGTACAGTATTTTCTCTACTATGTGTGAAGGAGTTTAATCTCTTTTTTTACAGGAACAAAGTAAGGTTCAGACTACTTAGGTATAGAATTAAGATCTGAGCCCCAAACTCTTCTCCTTTCTAATTCATACTAGTGCCTTATATCTAAAAATGGCCACAATTGCCATAACCCTCTGACTCTATCTCTCCTACAGACTTATCAGGAATTATTTGAAGAAGTGTCTCACAGTTTTTTACTGAATATTTATATAAATGCATAGAATATTAACATTTCCCAATTTATTGGCTTTTCTTAAATGGCTCATCATTGTAATTCATTTGTATAAATTTGATCTGTGGACTTTGTTAATATGCTCATTTTCATGGAAATTAACTTCCTTCCTCGTTAGAATTAGCAGTCTTGCTTTTTTAATTTAAATTTGAAGAACATCAGATTTTGTCAGAATTTCCATAAAATATTTCCTTCTTTCTTTATCCAAGAGTAAAAAACTCACCACAGCTGTTTTTGGTTAGTGGGGTAGCTATTAAACTGATCACCGACTTTAAACCTTTTTGGCCTCTAATCTTACAGAGCTTTTTAACCATGCTGTTTCTCTCAAGAACTCAGGGTTTTGTTTTTTTTTTCCCAAAAAATCTTTCCTAATGGAAGCCTGAAGTGAATCATAAAGATACTTCATTTTCTCTACCTCTTTGCTTCCTGGCAATCAGAGTCTTAGAAACTTTCACTCAGAGTAAGAATTGCCTAATAAGCTATGGAATGTTTGGTGTCTTTAGCTCAGTGGTGCTCAAATTTAATGGACACATGGATCCATCTGGAGCACTTGTTAAAATACTGGTACTGAAGCACCACATTCAGGCATTCTGATTCATAAGATATAGTGCACATCCATGAATTAGCACTGCTCACTGCTAACCAGTAGATTCTAACTCATAAGGACCCCCATTGGGTTTCTAGTATTTATGGAAGTAGAGATTGTTACATCTTCCTCTCAGAAAAACTAATGGATTTGAACCACCTATCTTCTAGTTAGCAGCCAAATGCCTTACCCACTATGCCACCAGAGTTCCTTATCCATCATTTAGGATTTCTATAAAGCTCCCAGGTTGTGCTGAAGCTGCTGGTATGAGGGTCACCCTTGGAAAACCACTGTCCTGGTTAGATCATGTGATTCTGAAAGAGATATAAAAATATTTATACTTTTTTTTTTTTTTGTAAACAAATTAACCTCTGAAGTCAAGTGTCATGGAAAACTAAAAGCCAATGTTTATGTTTCCTTTCGTGTTTGAAATTCAGGCCTACATATTTAATCTTAGATTTGGAATAGTTATCTTACTGATCTGTCATTATGTCAACAAATCAACAAAATATCTACTAAGAGTTCCTGAAAACAAATATAGCAATAGCACCTAAAGGTCTCATAAAGTGGCCCAGTCCATAAAAACATATTATTAAAACCTTTGTGCCAAACGGACAGGAAAGCCACATCTTCTGACCTCCTCTAACCCCACAAGAGGAAGACAGTATCACCAACAGTAGCCCAAGGCCTATTCCTGAGAGGCCAGACATGCTGCCTCTCTCCAGCCCTTTCACCAACCATTTCTCCCACAGCACCCACCACTATCTCTCTGCTGGGTTCAATAATTCGCTGCAATAGTCATACAGAACTCACAGATATGGGGTTTATTAGGGAAGCACCCTATAATTCAAGTTCAGGAACAGCGCTCAACCTCTCTCAGCCCACCATCTCTCAGCCAACAGTCTCTCTCAGTCTTTCTCCCAGCAGTGCGTGTCTCTCGGCATCTCTTCCTCAGCAACATGTGTCTCTCAGGAGCATGTTTCTCTCAGCAGCATATCTTTCGCAGCCAGAGTAAAAAAGACTCCTTCTGTCTCTAGGAGGCCTCCTTTTGAACCTAGCAGAGTGGCCAAACTAACCAATCCCAACATCAGAATTCCATACACCTGAGAGAGAGCAAACTTCCCAGAAAATTACTTTGTGCTGCTCCCAACAGAAATACCCCAGGTGGATAACTAACAATCAGGAGCTACTTGGTTGCTCATGGCCATTTCCACCAAAGAGTTTACAAAGATTTATGGCTAGAAAAGCCATACCAGGTAATTTACCACATTGCACTTTGCAACAACTTTATAAGTACTTAGGAATAAATATAAATTAACAATGCTGTTTTGTAATTCTCAAGTTCTCTTACCATATGTTATGTACATTATTAGTATTTTTCAGGAATAGTTATATAACTATAAATTTATTACCTTCTTATTATAATGGTTTCCTCTGAAGCTAAGAAATATTTATTAATCATTTTCTTACAGCTACATACTAACCTTCTCAGTTTATAGGACACAATTTGTAAGGGAAAAACAAAATTTCATTCACACAATAAACAAATATTTATAGAGGGAGCTCTGGTGGCATAATGGGTAAGGCATTTGGCCACTACCCAGATGGTCAGCAGTTCAAATCCACCAGCCTCTCTGCACAAGAAAGATTGGCTATCTGCTTCCGTAAAGATTTACAGCCTCTGAAACAAAACAAGGGTCACTATGAATTTGAATTGACTCAATGGCTGTGAGTTTGGATTTTTTTTTTTTTTTTAATTGCAGACAGGCATTTTTCTAGTTTTTTATTATTATAAATAGCATCGTTCCCTGGGTTTTGTAGTATAATGATTATCACGTTCAACTAAATAGGTGATATAGTAGTTAGTTGCCTGAAGGTATATTGTGACTCTTGGTGAGCTCATGTTTGCAGAGTAGAGATGCTCCAGAGGTATTTCAAGGCTGTGACCTTTCAGAAGCAGATCACCAGGCCTGAATTCCAAGGCTACACTTTATGGGTTGGAACTACCAACCTTTCAGCTTGTAATTGACTACTTAATTGTTCCACCAAAGAAGTCAAAGCAGGGATAAATAGCTCTATTAATATTTTCTCAATTATGATTAATATAACAACAAATAGTTTTGGCAAGATCATTCTTTTAAAGTTTGAGTTTTCTGCATTTTATGTTTTTCCTTAAAAGAAATGCAAAGAAGATGGGATTATTCAGTTTAAGCCTATGAAAACAATTGTATAGATTTTCAATATTGCCAAATTCTTTTCTAAAGTTATTGTGAGTGCTATACAGCTCTCCGTATTGTTTGTCCACAGTCTTACTAACATTTGACATCTACAATTTTTTCTTTCTTGTGTTCAAAATACAGAAAAGAAATACCTTACATAAGTATGTAGCCTCTAGAGTCAGATTACACAGATTTAAATCCTATCTCTACCTTTATTGCATCTCACTGCTAACAAGAAAGCTGGGGGTTCAAACCCACCAGTCACTCCTCAGAAGTAAGGTTGGGCAATCTACTTCCATAGTGATACTGCCTCAGAAACCCAAGGGAAGTCACTATGAATTGGATCCGACTCAATGGCAGTGAGTTTGGTTTTTGGCTTTTTTGGTTCTACCTTTATTATTTCTGAAGTGACTTTGGTAAATTACTTCAACTTTCTGAACCTTTGTTTTCTCATCTACACAATGAGAATAATATAGATTAAAATATTCATGTAAATTGTTCAGCCTTAATTTTAATAATCATTAGGGAGATTATATCTTTTGTAACTTAGTTTTTCTTTTGCTGATATGCAGTCAACACAATTACCATTAAATATTAAACTTTAAAAAAAAATGGTGTGTTGATTCTGAAATTGACATAGAAGTTGAAGAATGTTCAAGAAACATTCGAAGAACAGCATAAAGGAACTTGTTTTGCTAAGTCACAAGACCCATAATGCATAGTGATCAAAGCAGTGTTACATGAACACAGAGATATACAGATAGACTAGTGAGTGGAAGAGAATAGAGAGTCCAGAAGAGATTCTCACATACATAGGAATTCCAAATCAGTAACTATTATTAGGACAATTGGTTCTTCATATTGAAGAAAGAAAAATAAGTAGACTGAACTCTACCAACCTCATATACAAAAAATCAATTCCAGATAGATAAAGACTTAAATATTAAAGCCAACATTGAGAAAGTAAGTGTAAGATATTACCTTTATGTCCTTGAGAATAGGGAAGGATTTCTTATTTTAATAACATAAATATTCTTTACTCAGAAAGGAAAAGACTTACTTAAATAAATTCCACAAAACAGATTATCTTCACATCAAAGGAAACTATAGAGTAAGGGAAAAATGAAGCTATAGAATGGGAAGAACATTTGCCACTCCTATAAGTTACAAGATTTAGCATTTTGTATTAAAGATACAAATAATTTCAACAAATCAGTAAGAAAGAAAATGACTTAAATGAAAATGGGCAAGAATACCTGAACAAGCCCAAAATGGACTCTGAAAATATGAGATTAAAAATGGAGTCTTGTCAGTGATCACCACACTATCTCCCTCTAGCATCTTAATGCTTGAAAAACAGGAACAGCAGTTTGAATTAGGGATTCTGGTGCTCTGAACAGCTCAATGAGTCAGAGTGCTACAAACTTAGAGGAATAGAATTAGAAAGGAGAAAGGGATAGGTAGAAAATAACAAGATCATAAGATCTATCCTGGGGAGCACCAATGGGCAGCCAAGAAAGGCCATTGGAGACTTCCCTGGGGGACTGCCAACTGGCAGGCCAGAAAGGCCATCCACGACCTCATTGGGTTAAAGAAGAACACACACCAAACCAGCCTGCCAGTGGCCACACCAGCATATCAGCGATCACCCCACAGATCTACCTTCAGCACCTGATTTTATCAGTAACTTGGGTCAGCTAGGTGCAAACGGGCACAACCAGTGCCACTGAAACCTGAGCAGAGAGTCCACTGGTGCTTCAGGAGGGCTGGTCTGGGAGGTGTCCCTGCAGCAGGTCACCAATCAGGCTTGGGTCAGCTTAGTGGCACTGAGAGGCCTGCACTTGACTTTATTGGTGATATTGGGACCACAGATTACTAGCAGCACTCTCCTGACTCCAGCGCTGATGAAACCAAGCAGATCTTTGGCACAGTGGGTGGGCAGCCACACAGAGAAGCTCCTGCAGTGGATCATGGTCTGGACCAGTTGGGCCTGTGCTGCAGGCAGGCGGGCCCAGAGACAGGAACTCCCATGGTGGATCGTGGAGCTGGGCAGTTGTCTTAGGTTGGCTTTTTGGTACCAAGTGTCCTTGGGAGTGGGGTTTTGTGTGTGTCTGAGCCTGTCAGAAGGTGCCAACCCCCTAACAAATGAATTCTTTGCTGGAATTGAGCTGTGGGCCTGTGAATAACAGTACAATGTCATCATTAGCAGCCCACTCAAAGCCCTAGAAATCACCCCTAGCAACAGGGAAATTTCCCTTTTCCTCTGTGCTGCTCTCACCTTCTCTGCCAATAACTTCACTCATCCAATAGAAGTAACCACATTCATCCACCATAATACCTCCCAGTTCAAACTCTAAACCCTCTTTATAACAAATAGAAACCCATATACACATTCCACACAATGATTCCACCATCACAAAGAAAACTGCAGAGCAACCCAGCATACCTGAATTAATAACTAAAAAAATAAAATGCAACAGCTTCACCTTTTCAAAATATTAAACCATAAAACCAAGACAAAACAAATCAATATATAACCAATAGTTAAAGACAACCTCAAAATGTCTATGAAACAATAGGCAACCTCAAATTTAAAAAAAAAAAAGGACAAGGCATTATAAACAAAATCACAAACAAAGTTCTCATTAAACATGGAGGAAGAAGAGGCAATGGAATTATCTGAGAAGGAATTTAGAAGATATGTATATAGAGCTTTACAAAAACCTAAGGAATCCCCAGGAGCTCTGGTGGCATAGTACCTAAGGCACTTGACTGCTAACCAGGAGGATGGAGGTTCAAACCGACCAGCCACTCCTCAGAAGGAAAGTTGGGCAATCTATTTATTTAGTGATACTGCCTCGGAAACCCAAGGAGAGGTCTCTATGAGTTGGGTCCTACTTGACGGCACATAACAACAACAACAACAACAAGGAAACCCCAAACAGAAGCAAGAACACAGACAATTCCCTGGAAGAACTCAGGAAAATCATTCAAGCATAAAATAACAAGGTTAATGCACAATCAGAACTCATACAAAAACAGCAGTTAGAAATCCAGAAGATGAATGTCAAAATTACAGAATTACACAATACAGTAGAAGCACAAATGAGTAGGTTAGAACTGGCTGAAGAACATATATCCCAACTAGAAGATAAGTATGAAGAAAAATCAGAACAAGATTTAAGAGAAATGAAGAGAACCTAAGAATTATATGGCATGATATGAGAAGAAATCACGTAAGGCTCATTGGAATTCCAGAACAAGAAGAGGCAAAAAAACCACTGAGAAAATTGTGGAAATCCTGCTAAAAGAAAACTTTCCCCATATCATGAAAGATGAAAAGATATTTGTCCAAGAAGCTCATAGAACTCCACACAAGATAGATCACAAAGGAAAAACACCAAGGAATATTATAATCAAACTCTCCAAAACCAAAGACAAAGAAAAAATTTTGAGAGTTGCCCAGGACAATGAAATATTACTTATAATAATCAAGCAGTTAGGCTGAACTCTGATTACTCAGCTGAAATCATGAAGGCAAGAAGGCAATGGGACAGCATATATAAAACACTGAAGAAAAAGAACTTCCAACCAAGAATCCTATTCCCAGCCATATTATCCATCAAATATGAGGGTGAAATCAAGGTATTCTCAGACAAACAGAAATTAAGGGATTTTGTGAAAACCAGACCAATCCTACAAGAAATGCTTAAGGAAGTCCTTGCAATAGAGAACCCACAACACAGATCAACAAAATCAGGATACATCTCATCAACACTAAAGCCAAATCAGAAATGGAAACTCAAAATAAGACCATAAAACATTGTACACTAAAAATGAAGGAAGTCAATCAGCACAAGAAAACAGCAACTAACCTATCAAAGGAAATATAACTTCTGGTTCAAACTTCCAAATGGAGAGGAAAATGTCTTCACAGTACACACTGTTCTAAAAATGTAGAGAGAATAATATACTCGGAGGTAACCAAAGACAAAATTAACAATGCCCCCAAGCAAAGGAAATGGAAGTAAACCATACACTTTTAATAAGCACCAAACCAACAATAAAGAAGAAAAAAGAGAAAGTATTAGCCAACAAACTAAACTCAGCACAGAAAATATATGGACCAAGGAAACACCAACAACACAACAACATCAACAAAAATATAGAATGACAGAAATCAGTTCATACTTATCACTAATTACACTCAATGTGAATGGACTAAATGCACCTATCAAGAGAAAGAGAGTGGCAGACTGGATAAGAAAAGAAGACCCATTGATATGCTGACTACCAGAGACCCACCTTAGACACAAAGATAAAAACAAATTAAGAGTTAAGGGATGGAAAAAAATATAGCAAGCCCGTGGAAACCAAAAAAAATAGCTGGAGTGGCAATATTAATTTCTGACAAAATAGACATTAAGGTGAAAAACATCAGAAGAGACAAAGAAGGACATTATTTGATGCTGAAAGGGTCAATTGACAAAGCAGACGTTACAATAATAAATATTTATGCATCCACTGAAAGTGTTCCAAAATATGTGAAGCAAATATTAACTGAATTAAAAGGGATAATAGACAACTCTACAATAGTAGTAGGAGACTTAGGGAAAGGTCAACTAGAAAAAAAACTCAACAAAGATACAGAAGAACTCAACAATACAATCAAGCAACTCAACCTCATAGACATATACAGAGCACTTCAGCCAACAAAAGCACAATTCACATTCTTCTCCAGTGCACATGGATCCTTCTCCAGAATAGACCATATGTTAGGACATAAAACAAGCCTCAATAAATTCAAAAGCATTGAAATACTACAAAGCATCTTCTCAGACCACAATGTTATAAGATTAGAAATTAATAATAGGAAGAGCAAGAAAAATATCAAACATATGGAAGTTGAACAACTCACTGCTCAAAAACTACTGGAAAATAGAACAAATAAAAACTGAAATAAAAGAAAAAAATCTTAGAAACAAATGAGAATGAAGATACATCATACCAAAACCTATGGGACACATCAAAAACACTACTCAGAGGACAGTTCATATCAATAATGCATACATCAAAAAAGAGGAAAGAAACAAAATCAACACTCTAACTCATCAACCATAACAACTAGAAATAGAACAACAAAAGAATCCTACAGTATCTAGAAACAAGGAAATAATAAAGATCAGAGCGGGAATAAATGAAACAGAAAAAAAAATAGAGAAAATCAACAAAACAAAAAGCCAGTTCTTAGGAAAGATTAATAAAATCGATAAACCATTGGCAGATCTAACAAAAGAAAAGATCCAAATCACAAGAATTGTAAATGAAAAGGGTGTCATCACAACAAAAGAATCCTACAGTATCTAGAAGCAAGGAAATAATAAAGATCAGAGTAGAAATAAATGAAACAGAAAACCAACAACAACAAAAAAAAAAAGAGAGAGAGAGAAATCAACAAAACAAAAAGCTGGTTCTCCGAAAAGATTAATAGAAAGGATAAACCATTGGCAGATCTAACAAAAGAAAAGAAAGAGAAAATCCAAATCACAAGAATTGTAAATGAAAAGGGTGCCATAGCAACAGAACCAACTGAAATAAAAAAGATGCTGACAGAATATTATGAAAAACTGTACTTCAACAGATTTGAGAACCTAAAAGAGATGGACAAGTTTCTAGAATAACAAGACCTACCTAAACTATACCACTCAGAGATAGAAAACTTGAACAGACCTATAACAAAAGAAGAAATTGAACAGGCCATAAAAAAAAACTTCCCACAAAGAAAAGCCCTGGCCCTGATGGCTTCACTGGAGAATTCTATCAAATATTCAGAGATGAGTTGACACCTATGCTACTCAAGCTTTTCCAGAGCACGGAAAAAGATGGAATACTCCAAAACTCATTTTATGAAGCAAGCATAACACTAATACCAAAACCAGGGAAAGACACCACTAGACAGGAAAATGACAGACCATTATCTCTCATGAAGATAGATGCAAAAATCTATGACAAAATCCTAGCCAAAAAAACGAACAAAATATCAAAAAAAAATTACTCACCCAGACCAAATGGGATTCATACTAGGTTTACAAGGGTGCTTCAACATCAGAAAAACTGTCAATGTAATCCACCACATAAAATAAAATAAAAGAATCATATCATTATATCAATTGATGCAGAAAACGCATTTGATAAAATACAACATCCATTCCTGTTCAGAACTCTCAGCAAAATAGGGACAGAAGAGAAGTTCCTCAAGGTAATAAAGGGTATATATGCAAAGCCAATAGTCAACATTATATTAATGGAGAAAGACTCAAGGCATTCCCCTTACGAATGAGAACCAGACAAGGATCCCTCTATCACCACTTCTATTTAACATTATAGTGGAAGTCCTGGCCAGGACAATAAGGCAAGAAAAACAAATAAAAGGTATACAAATTGGCAAAGAGGAACTAAAACTATCTATTTGTGGAAAATTAGATCCTGTTCATAGAAAACCCAAGGGACTGGAACCAATAGAGAGGTTCAGCAAAATGGAAGGATACAAAGTCAACACACAAAAATCAGGTGGATTCCTCTACACCGTCAAAGAGTCTTCTTATAAAGAAATAAGAGGAACAATACCATTTACAATAGCTTCTAAAAAGATAAAATATTTAGGAATAAACCTCAACAGACACAAAAGGCCTATACAGAGAAAACTATAAAACACTGCTACAAGAGCCAACAAGGGTACTACATAAATGGAAGAACCTGCCTTGTTCATGGATAGGTAGACTGAATATTGTGAAAATGTCAATACTACCTAAAGCGATTTACACATTTAACACAATCCCAATCCAGATTCCAACAAAATATTTTAAGGACATGGAAAAAACAATGACTAATTTCATAGGGAAAGGAAAGAGATCTCAAATAAGCAGAGCCCTTCTCAAGAAGAAAAACAAAGTGGGAGGACTCACACTCCCAGATCTTAAGAACTACTATACAGCCACAGTAGTCAAAACAGCATGGTATGGGTACGATAGACAGCTAGACCAATGGAACAGAATTGAAAGTCCAGATACAGAACCATCCATCTATGGACAACTGATCTTTGACAAAGGTCCAAACTCATTAAATGGGGAAGAGACAATCTCTTTAACAAATATTGCTGGCAAAACTGGATATCCACCTGTAGAAAAATGAAACAAGACCCATACTTCACCCCATACACAATAACAAACTCAAGCTGAATCAAAGATGTAAATGTAAAACCCAAAACTATAAAATTAATCAAAGATAAAATACAGGAAAATCTGAGAGCCCTAATTTATGGCATATAGACTTCAAGCATAACCCAGAATATGTAGGAGATAGAAGAGAAGCTAGATGACTGAGACCTTTTAAAAATTAAATTATTATACACATCAAAAGACTTCATCAAAACAGTAAAGAGAAAACCTACAGATTGGGAAAAAATATTTACCTATGTCATGTCTGGTAAAGGACTTATCTCCAAAAACTATAGAAAACTTCAACACCTCAACACCAAAAAGACAAATAATCCAATTCACAAAAGGGCAAAAGACTTGGACAGACACTTCACCAAAGAAGATACACAAGCAGCCAACAAACACATGAAAATTGCTCATGATCATTAATCATTAGGGAGATTCAAATCAAAACAATGATGATATATCATCTCACCCCAGCAATAATAGCAAAGTTTGACAGGTCAGAAAATAACAAATGCTGGCCAGGTTGCGGAGAGATTGGAACTCTTGTGAACTGCTGGTGGGATTGTAAACTGGCACAACTATTGTGGCAAACAGTATGGTGTTTCCTTACAAAACTGAAAATAGAAATACCATTTGATCCAGCAATTCCATTCCTATATCCTAAAGAGGTGAGAACACACAAACAGACATATGTACACATATGTTCATCTCAGCACAATTCACTATAGCAAAAAGATGGAAACAACCTAAATGACCATCAATGGATGAGTGGGTAACCAAATTATGGTACATGCACACAATGGTATGTTAAAGAATAATGAGGGATATGGGAATCATCTCACAACGTGGATGAACCTGGAGGACATTATGCTGAGTGAAGTAAGTCAATCACAGAAAGACAAGTACTGTATGAGCCCATTACTGTAAAAAGACAGAGAAGGGTTTTCTTTGGAAAGGGAACTCACTTTGTAGGTTACCAGGATGGGAAGGGAAGGAGTGAAATTAATTTTGGGCTGGTTGGGACCCACACACTGATGCGGGTAGGGGGAGGGATAGACAGAAAGGATCTGTGACCACCATAACATTAGGAATTGGGAGGACACTGAATTGTGCATATAAGAGATAGATGACAGATGCTAATTCCAACCAATGTGCCCACAATACTGCGTTGCTATTAACACCAAACACCAAGCTACAGAGATAAACACATAAACACCTGAAAGGATCAGATGAGGGTCAGTGAACAGGAGTATGTTCTAGACCAAGGATAGATTCAGCTGAGGCTAATCTTGCATAGCCACCAGTGATACAAAATACCTGCAAGCGTTACAGAAACAGTAGAAGACAGACACAGAGTTATCCCTCACAGACAACCAGACACTATGGGAGAGAGATCCAATAGATCTATCATCTCAGAACCATAGTACTGGGGGACACCAGACTCAATTGGCCCAACAAAATAGATAAAAGCCTTGTTCCGCATCCTACATTGGTGAGTAGTGACTGGGTTCTTAAAAGCTTTCAAGTGGCCATCTAAGATGCAGCTAATGGTCTCCTAGTGTCAGTTGCGAAGAATGAAAAAAAAAGGGCATTTGGAAGCAATCAACCCAAGGACATGATGACCCTGGAATACATTCTGCACCTGGAATACAACACATCCACAGGGGATGGTTCTCAGCCAGTAGTTAACAAGATGTACACGTAACTACTCAACTCAAGATGGTGTACCCACATACTCTATGGTAATACATCCCCTAGAGCAGTAGACTACATGGCACCAGAGGACCCACAATCAAACTGAAGAAATGCAGAACAGGAGTGCATAAATATGAGGGGCACAGGGGAAGGGTTACAGAGTAGGTAGGGGAGGAGACTGTGTTAGGGTTGGACATGGTAAATGGGGAGTGAAATTAAATGTACACATAACATTGAATGTAAAACAAGCTCTTAAAAAGATGGTCTCTAAACATATGGAAGGTTGGGCAATCTACTTCCGTAGTGATACTGCCTCGGAAACCCAAGGAGCAGTTGCTATGAGTTGGGTCAGACTTGATGGCACATAACAACAACAACAAACATATGAAATAAACATGAAATGTTTTGAATAAAATGAAAAACAAAAATCAAAAGTACCAAGTCCTATTATTTCACAACTATACTTATTGTCAGGGTGCTCTGGTAGTATAGTGGCTAAGGCACTTGACTGCTAACCAGAAGGCTGGCAGTTCAAACCC
>NW_006922288.1:950015-957549 GCF_000298275.1 Orycteropus afer afer
CAAAATAAATGAAAAATTAGAAATGATTCTAAATCTACAGATAGAAATCCAGAAGATTAATACTAAATTGTCAGAAATAGATAACACATTGGAAGGACAAATGAGCAGAATTGATGCGATGGAAGACAGAATTAATGAGATGGAAGAAAAATACCTGAATACTTCTTTGGCAAAAGATCAATGAGAAAAAAAGTAAAAACAAAACGAAGAAAGCCTAAGGTTCATGTGTGAGTTTGAAAAAGCAAGACTATTAATTCTAAAAATGAAGGAATTAATGTTCTTGAAAATGCTTAGATTAACAATATTCAGATTTATATAAATACCTTATGATAATAAGTCATTTGTAGGAAATAAGTTAGTTGATAAATGTTAAGATTTTTTGTGTTTTTATAGAAGTATTCAGTAAAGTAATTGTAAAACATTTCCTCAAATAATTTTTAATAACACCATGAAAGACAGATGCCTAGATGGATATGCTTTCAGTGTGATTGTGCCTTTTTCCAATGCTTCTGTATGCCTCTTATTAATTAATATTTAAAGATATTTAGATGCAACCTAAGGAGCTCTGGTGACATAATGCCTAAGGTGTTTGCTAACCAGAAGGTTTGCAGTTCAAACCCACCAACCACTCCATGGAAGGAAGACTGGGCAATCTACTTATATAAAGATGTAATGTAGCATATGAACTAGTAAAACCAAGTATTTTGGGTATTAGATCTCAATTATGATATTTAGTACTCTGAGCCTTATTTTTTCCTATGAAAATGGAGCTTAGTTCCTAGAAGAACTAATGTCTGTGTGGATTAAATAAAATCTATTTAATGATAATTTCTAGCATGATGTCTATCCCATAGAAATGGACATTTAAGATTGTTTACTCTTTTATTTCCCTGTTGGAAGATAATTACTTGTATAAATTTGACAAAATAAAATAGTTAATGAATCAAAGTAAAAATTAAGTAGGACAATAATTAAATAGGACAATAGCTGTTTATCACTTTAGCTATTCAAGAAAAAAGAGGACAAAAAACAGGACTGTGTCAATTACTTAATATTACCCATTTAGCCATAGTCTTTGTAACTCCCACCAAATTACTGGGTGATGCTTTGGAAATGTGAAGCTCTTTTGGTCCACCAAGGGGACTGGATAGCTTGCCAATAAAGTAAATAAGGGACATAACATCCTTGTACATGTGGGAACATGGAAATAAGGTGTAAGGAACACTAACATGAAGATTGGTCAATTTTGTCATCCCACTAGGCTTAAAATGAGACTTCTCAGAGGCATACAGGGGATACTTGACTAATACCAAGAAGACAAGATTGGAGCAAAGCAAGTTCTTTGGCCTGGGATCCTGTGCTGGTAACACCCTGGATTTAGCAGACAGAAAGCTGTAACAGCAGAGACTGAGCAGCAGAGGCAGCAGACTGGGAAGAGACTGTGTGGTGGGCTTCCAGACATCAGGTGCAAAAGCTGAATGCCTGTGGGCAGAAGGCTTGCTGGTGGAGTAGTGTGCCTCTGGGCAATGACTGGCAGAGTTAAAAGAACATTGTAACACTGGCTTGAGCAAGACAGAGGCCAAGAAGCTGCTGGGACTGGAGCCAGAGGAGAGATAGACTTGCCTGCAGAATGGCTGAGAAGAGGATGTCCTGGTTGAAAAACTGTATCCTGAGTGTTCCTGAACCTGAATTGTAATCTGCTCCTTCCCAAATAAGCCACATTCACCATTGAGTATTGTCTGTGGGTTCTGTGTGCCCATTACAATGAATTACCGAACCCAGTAGAGAATTAGAGAGTGCCATAGGAGGGACGGTTGGTGTCAGAACAAATAAAACATTTGAAGAGTAGAGGTAGCAGAGGCAGGCTATGTCTCATAGGAAACAGCCTTGGATTGATGCTGATAATGATCCTTCTATCCTCTTTTGAAGTTAGAAGAGATCAGATGACAAGGTCTCTGTCAATCATTTTTACAAGTAAATAAAAAGAAGAATTATGTTGGAAGCAATATAAAATTGGTCTAAAACAGTTAGTTGTTCCACATTGCTCTCTGTTTTCTGTTATCTAGTGTGAGGTTTTGATAGAAATGGGTAAAGTTAGGAGAATTCTAGATAGATTAACCTTATGTTTCATTTTCACAGAGTAAGAGAAAGAGTACTTTGGCAACAAAAGCAGATGTGTTCAATATTTTCCTTAATTTAGTACCTATTTTTATTATAAATCTAAGATCACTGACCCATGTCAGACAGTATGATGTGAAAATGGAATGCTCAAATGTCAAGTTCATTCTTCAGGGAAGAAAAGAAATGTGAGAGGAAAAATAAGTCTGGATGTCAGCAGGTAAGACTGGCATCAGACATTAGAAAAATAGAGTGAAGGAGAGGGCTGTTGAATTGACCAAGAAAAGCCTTTCTCAAAATGATAAGGTATGGGCGGAAGGATGCTGGCCTCCAAATTTGAGATTCTCCCAATCATCATTTCTAGAAGATAGATTGCTAAAATATAAAAAAAAAAACATTTGGGGGGAAGTCACCAAAGAGACTTGACAGAGCAGTTTTCAAATTGTTGCTCAGAAGTCACAGAGGGAATGAAAAATATCAAGGAAAATGAAGTGAAGGAGCTCTGGTGGTACAGTGATTAAGGCATTCAGCTGCTAACTGAAAGGCTAGCAGTTTGAACCCAAGATACATTCTGTGGGAGAAGAGATGTGGTAGTCTGCTTCCGTAAAGATTACAGCCTTGGAAACCAGCATTATAGACCAGATATATTCTGTGCTATAGGCTTCGCTGTGAGTTGAAATTGACCCTATGGCAAACGGGTTTGGTTTGGGTTATCTTAATAAAGGGAAACAAAAACTCACTGCAGTTGAGTCGGTTCCGACTCACAGCGACCCACCTCCGGTTTCCAAGGTGGTATCGCTACAGAAATAGTTTGCCCAATCTGCCTTCTGAGGAGCGGATGATGGGTTTGAACTGCCAGCCTTCTGGTTCGGAGTCAAATGCCTTAGGCACTATGCCACCAGAGCTCCTAATAAAGGGAGAAATCTTGGTTATTTCCCTCCCACAAAACTCAAAACACTGGCAATGAAATAAAACTTGATTTCTCCCTTCTCAGAAATATATATCACTTTTTTCCTCTCAGATTCTCTTTGATGTGGCAAAAAATGAGAAGAGAAGGTGAATGAAATGAACATTCAAAGAGAAAATTAAGTCAGATACCAGAAAATACTCCAGAAAATTAGATTAGATGCTGAGTCTGAGAGTATCGTGTAAGTATTTCATTTGCAAAAAGTGTTTTTGCTCTTCATTTCAATGAGATTTCCATTAAAGAAGATGTTAATTGGAAAGTCAGTAACTACAAAATTTGGCCTTGGCTCCACAATTACAGAGGCTCTCCCTATGACAGAATTTTTTGCTGGGAAAGGATTTTAGGGATTATCCTGTCCAGCCACTTAACCCGTTTTTCAATTCTCAGTACAATATTTCTTGCACAGGGCCATTCCTTCTACTAAGAAAGATCAGTCCACTATACAGAAATGAATAAAACCAGCTTTCAGATATCTGTACAATAGCCGATCTCTGCTTTTCTAGTTGTTAACTTGAAAGAAAGCAATGCATTTTTATTAGTAGAAATGGAAGTTGGTGGGTGTTTTGGTGATTCAAATGTAATTAATTTTGTGTGATGGACCAGTGACTTTATCATATTTGACACAATTACAATTACTAGTTTACTACTATAGACTGTAAGCTACATGTTTGGATCCCAAACATGTAGGGCACAGCTGATAACATATAACAATAAATAATTGTTTTAAGAAGTAATGATGAAAAAAAAAAGGAAAGAAGTAATGATGAATAAATGAAGCAAAATGTTGCTTATTATTTTTATATGGTATTTTCCACATCCTATTTTCTTCCAGCTGTCACAATTGGCATCTTCAAAATAATCATAGAAAACATAACCACAATGAGTGCATTTCTCCTCATGGGGTTTTCTGACATTTGTAAGCTACAGATTTTACATGCTTTTCTGTTCTTGATGATATACCTATTATCTTTGGCAGGTAACCTCATTATTATCACCATCACCACATTGGACCAATGTCTCCAATCTCCCATGTACTACTTCTTAAAGCACCTGTCCCTTCTGGACCTCTCCTTCATTTCTATCACTGGCCCTCAGTCTATTGACAATTCTCTGATGAACGATGGCTATATTTCCCATGGTCAGTGCATACTCCAGGTTTTCTTCTTCACATCTTTGGCTTGGGCTGAAGTGGCCATTCTCACAGTGATGTCTTATGACCGCTATGCAGCCATCTGCTTCCCACTGCACTATGAAGTCATCATGGATCCTAGTAAGTATAAATGGGCTGTGATAGCCACATGGCTAAGTGGAAGCATCTCAGGAATCTTGTACACAACAGCCACATTCTCTGTCACATTCTGTAGGCCCAAAATAATCCACCATTTCTTTTGTGACATACCTCAGTTGTTAAAGCTCTCCTGTTCTAATAAATTACCTAGGAGTAATTGGAGTAGATGCTTTCGTACCTGTAATAGCATTGATCTGCTTCACCTCCATTGTCCTCTCCTACATCCACATCTTCTCCACAGTTCTAAGAATACCCTCTGCTGAGGGCTGATCCAAGGCCTTCTCTACCTGCCTGCCCCACCTCTTTGTTGTCTCATTTTTTCTTTCCACTGGTATCTTTGACTTTCTCAAACCAACTTCAGATTCTCCAACTGCTTTTGACCTTATGATTTCTATCTTTTATACAGTAATACCCCCAACTCTCAACCCTATAATCTATAGCCTCAGGAATGAGGCCATGAAAGAAGCCTTCAGAAAGTTACTGTTGGGTAGAGAATTCACCAGGAAAAAAAAAACATCTTTGTCCTCTTGTTAATGGCCAGACAATATTATATACAAGGAACATATTAAATAATGTTGAATTCCTTTGATATGTGGTATTAAGGAAAAGCAATAATATTTTTTTTTTTCTGTTAATCAATCATGTAATACAACCATTCTCACCAGGGCAATACTTCATAGATTGCCTTTACCTCTTTTGTAATTAGAATCATTTCTTCATTCCTCCAAATAAAGAGAAAGTAAGCAATTATAACTTTTCCATATAGGCCAACTACTCTCCCTTCCCTTTCCAAACATATGAGCACAGGCACAAATATTTACAGAAACAAACCAACAATTATAAACATACTTTTTTATTTGTTTTCCTCTGAATAGGCAATATTTCAACACAGGAGGAAGAAAATAGTGCTAATTTACCCACTATTACACAACTAAACAAACCAATTATTTTTACATTATTTATTTATTTGTTTCCTTCATATATACCAATTTTGTGTATTGGTACAAAGGGCTCTGGACATGCAACAGTTGAAAGCTTGGCTGCTAACCATAAAGAGGGTAGTTCAAACACACCCAGTAGCTCCACAGGGGAAAATGGGCAATCTACGTCTGTAAAGATTCCAGCCTAGAAAACATGATTAGTCAGTTCTGCTCTATCACAGAGGGTCCTTATACCCTGAGAAGTGACTCCACTGCACTCAACAACAATGTATGGCCACATAGTTTTACTTTTATAATGTTCATGGATGAAAAATTCACATCATAATACAGGAAAGCCCAGAAATCTCTCACCTCTTTAGGATATATTCCTAGTAATGGAATTGCTGGGTCAAATGATACTTTCATTTTCAGATTTTTAAGGAAACGCCATACCGTTTGCCACAATGGTTGTACCATTTTACGATCCCACCAGCAGTGCACAGGAGTTCCAATCTCTCCACAACCCCACCAGCATTTGTTACTATCTGATCTCTTGAACTTTGCTATTATTGCTGAAATGAGATGATGTCTCATTGTTGTTTTGATTTGCATCTCCCTAATGATTAATGATCATAAGCAATTTCTCATGTGTTTGTTGGCTGCTTGTGTATCTTCTTTGGTGAAGTGTCTTTGGTGTTTGGTGTTCAAGTCTTTTGCCCATTTGTGAATTGGGTTATTTGTCTTTTTGGTGTTGAGGTGTTGAAGTTTTCTGTAGATTTTAGAGATAAATCCTTTGTCAGATATGTCATAGGCAAATATTTTCTCCCAATCTGTAGGTTCTCTTTTCACTCTTTCGATGAAATCTTTCGATGTGCACAAGAATTTAATTTTTAAAAGGTCACAGCCATCTAGCTTCTCTTCTATCTCCTGCACATTCTGGGTTATGCTTGACAGTCTATTTATGCTGTAAGTTAGGGCTCCCAGATTTGCCCCTATTTTATCTTTGAGGAATTTTATAGTTTTGGGTTTTACATTTAAGTCTTTGATCTAGCTTGAGTTTGTTTTTGTGTATGGGATGAGGTATGGGTCTTGTTTCATTTTTCTACAGGTTGATATCCAGTTTTGCCAGCACCATTTGTTAAAAAGGCTATCCCTTCCCCATTTAATGGGCTTGGGCCTTTATCAAAGATCAGTTGTCCATAGATGGATGGGTCTATGCCTGAGCTTTTGATTCTGTTCCATTGGTCTATCTGTCTATCATTGTACCAATACAATGTTGTTTTGACTACTGTGGCTATATAATAGTTCTTAAGATCTGGGAGTGTGAGCCCTCCCACTTTGTTTTTCTTCTTGAGAAGTGCTCTGCTTATTCTAGGTCTTTTTCCTTTCTATATGAAATTAGTAATTAGTTTTTCCATGTCCTTAAAAAATTTTGTTGAAATCTGGATCAGGATTGTGTTAAATGTATAGATTGCTTTAGGTAGTATTGACATTTTCACAATGTTTAGTCTACCTATCCATGAACAATGCAGGTTCTTCCATTTATGTAGTACCCTTGTTGTCTCTCGTAGCAGTGTTTTATAGTTTTCTCTGTATAGGTCTTTTGTGACTCTGGTGAGGTTTATTCCTAGATATTTTATCCTTTTCGTAGCTATAGTGAATGGTATGGTTTCCCTTATTTCTTTATCAGAGGAGTCCTTGCTGCTGTAGAGAAATCCAACTGATTTTTGTATGTTGATCTTGTATCCTGCCACTTTGCTGAACCTCTCTATTAGTTCCAGTAGTCTTTTTATTGAGTACCTTAGGTTTTCTATGTATAGGGTCATATCATCTGCAAATAGAGATAGTTTTAATTCCCCTTTGCCAATATGTATGTCTTTTATTTCTCTTTCTTGCCTTATTGCCCTGGCCAGGACTTCCAACACAATGTTAAATAGAAGTGGTGATAGAGGGCATCCTGTCTGGTTCCCATTTGTAAGGGGAATGCCTTGAGTCTTTCGCCATTAAAAATGATATTGGGCATTGGCTTTGCATATATACCCTTTATTATATTGAGGAATTTCCCTTCTATCCCTATTTTGTTGAGAGTTTTAAACAGGAATTGATGTTGGATTTTATCAAATGCCTTTTCTGCATCAATTGATATAATCATATGGTCCTTTTCCTTTGTTTTGTTTATGTGGTGGATTACATTGATTGATTTTCTGATGTTGAACCACCCTTGCAAACCTGGTATGAATC
>NW_006922288.1:958384-959749 GCF_000298275.1 Orycteropus afer afer
TTCTCATTAGTTTCTAGGAATTTTTTTATTTCAGTTTTTATCTGTTCTGTAACCCAATAGTATTTAAGCAGAAAGTTGTTCAGCTTCCATATGTTTGATGCTTTTTCCTTGCTCTTCCTATTATTAATTTCTAGTTTTATAGCATTGTGGTCCGAGAAGATGCTTTGCAGTATTTCAATGCTTTTGAATTTATCAAGGCTTGTTTTATGTCCTAGCATATGGTCTATTCTGGAGAAGGATCCATGTGCACTTGAAAAGAATGTGAATTGTGTTTTTGTTGGGTGAAGTGCTCTATATATATCTATGAGCTCCAGTTGGTTGATTGTGTTGTTAAGTATCTTTGCTGAGTTTTTTTTCCTGTTGACCTGTCTCTCCTTGAAATTGGTGTGTTAAAGTCCCCTACTACAATTGTAGAGTTGTCTATCATTCCTTTTAATTCAGTTTATATTTGCTTCACGTATTGTGGAGTATTTTAATTGGGTGTATAAATATTTATTATTGTAACATCTTCTTTGTCAATTGACCCTTTCAGCATCATATAATGCCCATCCTTGTCTCTTAAGATGTTTTTCACCTTAATGTCTATTTTATCAGAAATCATAATTGCTACCCCTGCCCTTGTTTGGTTTCCATTGGCTTGGTATATTCTTTTCCATCTTTTAACTCTTAATTTGTTTTTATCTTTGTGTCTAAGGTGTGTCTCTTGTAGGCAGCATATCGATGGGCCTTCTTTTCTTATTCAATCTGCCACTATTTTTCTCTTGATAGGTGCATTTAGTCCATTCACAATGAGTGTAATTAGTGATAGGTATGAGTTGATTGGCATCATTTTATTGTGCTTTTTTGTTGTGTCGTTGGTGATTCCTTGGTCCGTATATATTTCTGTGCTGAGTTCAGTTTGTTGGCTAATGCTTTCTCCCTTCTCTTCTTTATAGTTGGCTTTGTGTTTATTAAGCCCATATGTTTTCCTTCCTTCTGAATTTGCTTAGAAGAATTGTTACTCTTCTCTGTGGTTACCTTGGAGTATATTCTTATCTCTACATTTTTAGAACAGTGCATGCTGCAAAGACATGTCGTGTTTTCCTCTCCATTTGAGGGTCTGTACCTAGAAGTATTATTCCCTCTGATAGGTTAGTTGCTGTTGTTTTGTGCTGCTTGAGTTCCTTGGTTTTTAAGTTAGAATGTTTTATGGTCTTATTAGGAGTATCTATTTCTGATTTGGTTTTAGAGTTGATGTCACATATCCTGGTTTTGCTGGTCTCTGTGGTGGGTTCTCTATTGGTAGGACTTCCTTAAGCATTTCTTATAGGGTTGGTTTGGTTTTCACAAAAATCTCTTAATTTCTTGTTGTTGTTGTTTGCCATC
>NW_006922288.1:960954-965391 GCF_000298275.1 Orycteropus afer afer
CTGATGTTTTCTTTGTGATGGTGGAATCACTGTCTGGAATGTGGATATGTGTTTCTGTTTGTCATAAAGAGGGTCTAGATTTGAACTGGGAGGTTTTATGGTAATTGACTGAATATGGTTTCTTCTATTGAATGAGTAAAGTTATTGGCGGAGAAGGTGGGAGCAGAAGAAGGAAAGCTTGGTGTTGCTATGGTCGGTTTCTAGGGCTTTGCTTGGGCCATTATTGATGATGTACTGTTATTTACAAGCATGTGGTTTACTTTCAGGAAAGATTCCTGTTGTTAGGGAGTCGCCACTTTCTGCCAGACTCAGGCACACTCAAAGACCCTGCTTCCAAGGCCCCTCGGTGGCAAAAAGCCAATCCAAGGCAAATTCCCAGGACTGCAATCAGCTGCACATTCCTCATTCTCCACTGTGTCTGTGCACAGCACCAGCCCAATCTGCCCAGACTGCAAATGACTCAGGAATTTGTCTGTGATACCTCCCACCTACAGTGCCAAAAATGGGCACGATTTCAGCTGCACTCAAGTTGGGAGAGTGCCTGCTAGTAATCTCTGGTCCTGATATCAGTGACAAAGACAAGCAAAGACCTCTCAATGTCTCCCAAGCTGACCCAAGCCCACTCAGTGACCTGCTGAGGGAGGAGCAAGCTCACCCTCCTGGAGCACCATCGAGCTCTCCACTTGGGTTTCAGTGGTGCTGCACATGCCCGTTTGTACCTAGCTGACCCAAGTTACCGATAAAATCAGGTGCTGAAGGTAGATCCTTGGGGTGTTTGTTGGTATGTTGGTGTGGTCACTGGTATGCTGATATAGGGTGTCTTCTTCCTTGGCTCATGGAGGTCTCAGGTGGCTGCCCTCACCTGTCAGTCAGTGACCACCTCAGGGAAGTTTTCAATGGCCTCTCTTGGCTGCCCGTCTGTCCTCCACCAGATAGATCTTCCTTAAATACTCTCCCTGTGACTTTCCTCTAATTCTGCTCTTCTGTGTTTGGTGCATTCTGATTCAGTGAGCTGTTCAGAGCACCAAAATCCCTAATTCAAACTGCTGTACCTAGTTTTTCAAGCACTAAGATGCTAGAGGGAAATAGCATGGTGATTACTGTCAAGACTCCATTTTGAATCCCAAATATTACAAACTCTTAATAGTTATTGTTTTATAGAAATTCCAGTGTGAGTTTTACTTGCATTGTTTTTTTAAAGCCAGATTGGTAAAGAAAATGAAATATCTTTATCATTCAGTTGTCTTTCATTATGAAACATGACCAGAAGCAAAAACAAAAATAGAACCTGGGCTTTCATGGGAAACAACATGCTTAAAAAGATCTGTAGGGTTACAGGAGAGAAAGGTTTGAAGGTGGTAATCAGCTTTGATAGCTACCTACATACCCAGAACAGCTGTGGTAAGTGAATGAAATAAAATTTATTTAATGATGCTTTCTAGTATTATGTCTTTCTCATAAAATTAAACACATAAAAGTGTTTAGATTTTTAATTCCCTGTTGGGAGATAAAGAAATTCTTGTGGTGCAGTGGTTAAGGCATTTGGTTGCTAACCAAAATGTAGTTGGTTTGAACTCACCAGTCACTCCATGAAAGAAAGAGGAGGCAGTTTGCTTCCATACAGATTTACAACCTTGGAAAGCCTATGGAGGTAACAATGAGGCAGAATTGACTCAATGGCAGTGAGTTTGTTTTTGTTTTTTTTTTTTTTTGGTTGGAAAATATTTTTAAATTGGAAAATTAAAATAATAACTATAAATAATAAATATCTATGCACCCAATGAAAGAGCCCCAAAATACATAAACCAAATTTTAAGCAAAGTGAAAAGAGAAACAGACAACTCCACAGTATCAGTAGGAGATTTTAATACACCACTTTCAATGAGGGACAGAAAAAGTAGAAAGAAACTTAACAAAGATATAGAAGATTTAAGCAACACCATCAACCAACTAGACCTCATAGGTATATACAGAAGTCTCTGTCCAAAACTGCACAATTTACATTCTTTTCCAGTGTGCCTGCATCATTCTTCAGAAAACCCCTATGTTAGGTCACAAAGTAAGCCTCAATAAACTCAAAAACACTGAAATACTACAAAGCATCCTCTCATATAACGATGCTATGTAATTAGAAATAAAGAACAGCATGATCAAGGAAGAAAAAAAAAGTCAAATACATTGAAACAGAATAACAACCTGCTTAAAAACTACTGAGCAATAGAAGAAATGAAAAATTAAATAAAATCCTTTGAATCATCAAATAGGAATGAAAACACAATATATGAAAATCTTTGGGGCACAGTAAAATCATTGGTCTGAGGACATAATCCCATTACACATCAAAGAAGAAGAAAGAACCAAAATCAACACACTAACCCAACATTTCCAAAAATTAAAAAAAGAACAGCAAAAATAGCCTGTAGTTATCAGAAGAAAGGAAAGACTAAAGATTCCAGCTTAAATAAATAAAATAGTAAACAGAAAAACAATAAGAATAATCATCAGGACTAGAAGTTGTTTCTTTGAAAGGATTAATAAAATTGGCAATGACTACAAATATAACAAAGGAAAAGGAGAAAATGCAAATAACATGGATAAGAAATGAAATAGGTGACAGCACAACAGAACCTACTGAAATATAAAGGAAAATAACAGAATATGATAGAGAACTGTACTCCAACAAATTTAAAACCTAGAAAAAATGGATAAATTTCTAGAAATGCACTACCTACCCATACTAACACAATCTGAGGTAGAAAATCAGACCCAACACAAAACATGAACTTGAGCAGGTCATTAAAAAAAACCTCCCAACAATAAAGTCCTGGTCCAGAGAGATTGACTGGCGAGTTCTACCAAACATGCAGAAAAGAGCTGAACCAATGCTACTCAAACTATTTGAGAATATAAAAATGATGGAATCCTCCCAAACTCATTCTATGATGCAAGAATAACCCTGATATCAAAACCAGGCAAAGACATAACTAAAAAAGAAAATTACAGATCAATATTTCTCATGAACATTGAAACAAAAATTTTCAACAGAAACTAGTCAACAGAATCCAACACTGTACCAAAAAATACCATAACCAAATGAGATTTATATCAGGTATACAAGGTTGGTTAAACATTAGAAAAACAATCAATGTAATACACTATGGAGATAAAGCAAAGGCAAAGAACCACTTGATCATATAAATCAATGCAGAAAAAGCATTTGATAAAATCCAACAGCCGTTTCTGATTAAAACTCCCAGAAAAGTAAGAATATAGGAAATTCTTCAGCCTAATTAAGGGCATGGGCAAAGCACCAACATTATTCTCAACAGAGAGAGACTGAAAGCATCCCCCATGCTAGCAGGAACCACACAGGATGCCCTCTATCACCACTCTTCTCCAACATTTTATTGGGCATCCTAGCTAAGATAATTAAAGCAAGAAAGAGAAATAAAAGGCACCCAAATTGATATGTAAGAAGTAAAACTATCCCAATTTATGAATGATATGATCCTATACATAGAAAACTGAGTACTCAGCAAGAAAACTACTGGAACTAATAGAAGGATTTGGCAGAGTGACAGGGTATGAGATCAATATACAAAAATCAATCAGACTTCTCTACATCAACAAAATGATCCCTGAAAAGGGAAATAGGAAAATAATTCCATTTACTATAGCCATCCCCAAAATGAAGAATTTAAGAATAAATCTTACCAGAGACACAAAAGACTTATACAAAGAAAACTGCAACACACAAAAATCAGAAGAGACCTATGTAAATGGAAGATCATATTGTCCTCATGAATAGGGTGAATGAACATTGTGAAAAAGTCAATACTACCCAAAGCAGTCTACAGATATAATGCAATTTCAATCCAGATTTCATCACCATTCTTTAAAGAGAGGGAAAAACTAATCACCAACAATGTATGGAAAGGAAAGAGACCCCAGGTAAGAAAACAGTACTAGAGAAGAACAACAAAGCAGGAAACCTCACACTCCCCAATCTCAAAACCTACTATAAAGCCACCTTAGTTAAAAAAGCCTCATATTGGTACTATGACAGATATATAGACCAATGGAACAGAATTGAGAACCCAGAAGTAAAGCCATCAACATATGGAAAGCTGATCTTTGAGAAAGGGCTGAAACCGATTAAATGGGAAAGAGATAGTCTCTTTAACAAATGGTGCTAGCAAAACTGGATAACCTTTTGCAGGAAAATGAAAAAAGATCCTTATCTTACACTATATACATAAACTAACTCAGGATGGATCATAGACCCAAATGGAAAAACTAAAACCATAAAGATCATTTAAAAAAAAAAAAATAGGTGTAAATATTGTTGTTGTTGTTATGTGCCGTCGAGTCAGACCCGACTCATAGCGACCCCTCCTTGGGTTTCCAAGGCAGTATCACTACGGAAGTAGATTGCCC
>NW_006922288.1:973143-978243 GCF_000298275.1 Orycteropus afer afer
AAATGAATAAAAAGAGAAGCTATAGAATGGAAAAAGTTTTTGGCAGGATATCTGTCAAGGGCATAATCTCTAAAATATATAGAAAAACTTCCACACCGCAATAAGAAAAAGACAAACAGAAAAATGCTCAAGATCTTTAGCCATTAGAAAGATGCAAATCAAATCATGTGATAACATCTCATCCCAACATTAACAGCAAAGTTCAAAAAAAAAAAAACAGAAAACAACTAATGCTGGCAAGAGTGTGGAGAGATTGGACCCTCATCATTCACCGCTAGAGACTGTAGAAAATCGTATGGTGCTCTGGAAATAGAAATTATATAATCTAGAAAGCCTGTTATTAGGTATATATCCTAGAGAAATAGAAGCTGGGACACTAATAGATATATGCACACCATGTTCATGACATTATTTACAATAGCAAAAAGATGGAAACAACCTAAGAGTCCATCAATGGAGGAATGAAAAAAAAAAAAAAAAAAAAAAAAAACTAATGTACATATACACAATGGGATACTATGCACCATTAAAGAATAACATGGATGAACCTAGAGGATGTCATGCTGTGTGAAATTAGTCATTTACAAAAGGACAGATATTGTACGATACTACCAAAAGTTAAGAAAATGTTTACACAGAGAATGAATCATTCTTTGAAGGTTACCAGGGGTTGGAGGGAAATGAAGGGTAAACAACTAACTAGCAGGTAGTCTCCTATTAACTTGGGTGAAGGAAATGGCAATATACAATAGGAGAGAGGTAAGCACAAAATGACCAAGAAAGTGGAAGACACAGGGTGGAACACAGGACTCAAAGACAACAAAGGTGAATACTATTGCATACACAATCCTACAATAACAGTAGTAACAATAATCTGCAAATGAATACATAGATAGACACTCAAGTTAAACAGGGATAGGAAGGTGAATGGGCCTATATTCACGGATATATATAGGTGTGACAGAGGACATGTCTATTCATATGTGTATATATTTATATGTGTTACAAATACATCCATGAATGTAGTAGGGTATATAGGGGACAAAGTTATGACAAATTCTTAGTCATAAACACCTTGAGGGAAAGAGTCGTTGGGTATAGGGGTTCAGGACCATAGTCTCAAGGAATACTAAGGTCAATTGGCATAACATAGTCCACAAAGACAATGTTCTATATCCTAATTTGATGAGTAGCAAATGGCATCTTAAAAGCTTGTGAGTGGCTATCTACTAATGGTCTCTGCCCATCTGCAGCAAAGAAGAGCAAAGGAAATCAAAAATGCAAGGAAACAATTGGTCCAAAGGACAAATGTCCAATGTGAACCCCAACCTCCAGAATCTTGAGACCAGAACTGGATGGTTTTCAGCTACCACTGCTGACCTGTCTGGAAAGAATAGGAGGTCTCAGAAAGAGTGGGAGAAAAGTGTGAAACAAAACTCAAAATGATTAAAAAAAAAAAAAAAGACCAGGCTTACTGTCTGATTGAAACAGGTGACACTCGAGAGATTACAGAATTTATACACCTTCAAGCCAGAAAGTGAACTCAACCCCTGGTGGCTCAACTTTCAGCAAAACTAGAGATAGGTTGAACATAATTAAAAAATTATTGCCGCAGTAAATTGGCAGGGAACTTTCAGAAATGCAAGCCAGGTTCAGAAGAGAGTGTGGAACAGGGGATATCATTGCTGATGTCAGATGGATCTTGGCTGAAAACAAAGGATATGAGAAAGATGTTTACCTGTGTTTTATTGACTATGGAAAGGCAATCTACATTGTAGATCGTAACAAATTATGGATAACATTGAGAAGAATGGGAATTAATTGCAGTCATGTGGAACCTGTACATAGACCAAGAGGCAGTTGTTCAAACAGAGAAAAGGAATACTGCATGGTTTAAAATGAGGAAAGTTGTGTATCAGGGTTGTATACTTTCACCATACTTATTAAATCTGTATGCTAAGCAAATAATCAGAGAAGCTGTATTATATGAAGAATGTAGAATCAGGATCCGAGGAAGAATCATTAACAAGCTGTTATATACAGATTTTAAAACCTCACTTGCTGAAAGTGAAGATGACTTGAAGCACTTACTGATGAAGATCAAAAACAACAGTCTTCAATATCGATTCTACCCACAACATAAAGGAAAAAAAAAATCCTCACAACTGGACCAGTAACCAACATCACAATAAATGGAGAAAAGATTGAAGTTGTCAGGGATTTCATTTTACTTAGATCCACAATTAACATCAATGGAAGCAGTAGTCAAGAAATCAAATGATGTAGTGTACTGGGAAAATCTATTGTAAAGGACATCTTTAAAGTGTTAAAGAGCAAAGATGTGTCTTTGAAGAGTAAGGTACACCTACCCTAAGCCATAGTATTTTCAAAGGCTTCACACACATGTGAAAGCTGAATGGTGCAGAAGGAAGACCATGGAAGAATTGATGCCTTAAAATTATGGTGTTGTCAAAGAATATTGAAAATACTATGGACTGCCAGAAGAACAAACAAATCTTTCTTGGAAAAAGTACAAACAGCATGCTCCTTAGAAGGAAGGATGGCCAGGCATTATCTCACATACTTTTGTCATGCTGTCAGTAAGGACCAGTCCCTGGAGAAGGATATCATACGTAGAAAAGTAGAGAGGGTAAGTAGCAAGGGGGAAAACCCTCAATGAGATAGATTGCCAAAGTGGTTACAACGATGAGCTCAAATACAGCAAAGATTGTGAGGATGGCACAGGACTGGACAATATTTCATTGTTTTACAGAGGGTTGTTGTGAGTTGGAGCAGACTCCATGGTGCCAGAAATCAATAACAACCAACATGGATTTTATCAGATTCTAAATCTTGTATATAATCTATTTTATAGTTAGCCCTTAGCCTTGTTCTGACTGATGATATTGAACTTCTACATCATCTCTTTCCACTGATATAGTCAATTTGATTCCTGTGTTTACAAGGTGGTGAAGTCTATGTATATAGTCTTGGTTTATGCTGCTGAAAAAATGTATTTGTGATTAATAGGTCATGGGTCTTGAAAAATTCTATCATGCCATCTCTGCCTCATTTCTATCACCAAGACTGCATATTTTGCAACTATAGACGTTTCTTCTTTGTTTCCAACTTTTGCATTCCAAAATGCAGTAATTATCAATACATCTTATTTACATGTTTGGTCAATTTCAGAATGCAGAAGTTGGTAAATATTTTCAATTTCTTCATCTTTGGCCTAATGGTTGGTGTGTATATTTGAATAATAAAACTATTAACTGGTCTTCCTTGTAGGCATATGAATATTATCCCAGAGCTGACAATATTGTACTCAGAACAGATCTTGAAATGTTCTTTTTGATAATGAATGTGACACTATTCCTCTTCAATTTGTCATTCCTGGCATAGGGGAACATTAAAATGACCAATATAAGTCCATTTCAGCTCATTAATGCCTAGGATATTGATCTTTATGCATTCTATTTCATTTTTGACAACTTCAAATTTTCCTAGATTCATACTTCATAATTCCACATTCCAATTATTAATGAATGCCTGAAGCTTTTTCTTCTCATTTTGAGTCATGCCACAGCAAATAAAGGTCCTGAATGTTTTACTCTATCCATGTCATTAAGGTTGACCCTAGTGTGAGGAGGCAGTTCTTCCCCAGTTGAACTTGAGTGCCTCCCAACCTCAGGGGCTCATTTTCTGGCACTATAACCAAATATGCTTCATTTTTATTGACAAAGTTTTCCAGCAATTTGTCAGACAACATTTTGCTACTATTCATAAGGTTTTCAGTGCCCAATTTTTTTCACAAATGGAGAACCTTATCCTTCTTCCAGGAGCTCTGGTAGCATAGTGGCTAAAGCACTTGACTGCTAACCAGAAGGCTGGCGGTTCAAACCCACCAGCCACTCCTCGGAAGGAAGGTTGGGCAATCCTACTTCCGTAGTGATACTGCCTCGGAAACCCAAGGAGGGGTCGCTATGAGTCGGGGCCGACTCGACGGCAAATAACAACAACAACAATCCTTCTTCCCAGTCTGTCTTAGTCTGAACACTCCACTGCAACCTGTCCATCATGGGTGACCCTGCTGGTATCTGAAACATAGTGGCACAGGTTCCAGCATCAAAGTAACGTGCAAGCCATCAAAGTATGTCAAATTGACAGACTAATGGCAGAATATCCAATATACAACTTCAGAAAAAGAAACTTCAGAAAGAGAATATGGAGAGATTTAAACTCATATCCATTTCAGAGAAGGAAGAAAACTGTTTTGGGTCATTGTCCAGTACTTTGGTTTTAGAGACTTCGTGGAAGGGAAATAATCAAGAGTTCTCCCTAATCAAAATATTCATCAGTATGTGAGGGATGATGAGGTACTCTTTGTAATCTGTGAGCTCTAGGCAACTATTGGAAAAACTGTTTGCTCTACCAGAGTCTCTTTGTGCTTTATTCCGAACTCTGTGAAGTCTCGCCAGATAGTTATCATGTACCAGTGGTACATCTTCTTAGAAATTGTAACTGGCAAAATTCTAAACCTTGAAGCCAGCATTTCCTCCCCATTCCTTCCCATTTTGAGAGAGCCTTTTGTTCGTCTCTTTGCTTTATTTTTCTAAAGTCTGATGTTAAGTCTAGGAGCTCTGGGGGCCCAGTGCTTAAGGCATCTGATTGATGACCAAAAGCCTGGCAGTTCAAACCCACCAACCACTCCTCAGAAGGAAGATGGGGCAATCTACTTCTGTAGAGATACCACCTCAGAAACCCAAGGAGGGGGTCGCTATGAGTTGGATCCAACTCAGCGGCAGTGAGTTTGGTTCTTTTTTTTTTTGAATAGCTATCCTATTTACACACTATGATCTGTACCAATTATCAAAACATCTACTGAAAGATCCCCATAACAAACATAGCAACAGCATCTGAAAGTCTCATAAGATGGCCCAGTCCATAAAAGTATATTGTGAAAATCTTTGCAACAAATTTATAAGTGTTTAGGAATAATATAAGTTCACAATATTTTATTATTATTTTTTTTTTAATTAGGATTTGGGTGAAGATTTACAGAGTAAATTCACTTTTCATACAGCAGTTCACATATAC
>NW_006922288.1:979613-1003413 GCF_000298275.1 Orycteropus afer afer
GAATCGCCATACTGCTTTCCACAATGGTTGTACCATTTTACAGTCCCACCAGCAGTGTATGAGAGTCCCAATCTCTCCACAGCCTCGCCAGCATTTGTTATTTTCTGTCTTGTTGAACTTTGATACTAGTGCTGGAGCAAGATGGTATCTCATTAGGGCATTCACCCAACCCAGTATTGTCAGGACGACCCCCAGGAGCTGCAGACCAGTAGAGGCCATGGCCCGGTCCGGGAGCTGCGAAGGAGAACAGAGATTCGTGGGAGGCGGTCGACTGTCATAAGTTCACAATATTATTTCGTAGTTGTTGTTGTTGTTAGGTGCTGTTGAGTTGTCTCTGACTCAGCAACCCTGTGTATGACAGAACGAAACACTGCCGAGTTCAATTGTTTTAGGCAGGAAGCTCCCTTGCAGAATGAGGTTTCTCTGGGCACTTACTGTATTTTATAAATAATATTGATTAAAATATTCATATAAATTGCTCAGCAAAATGACTGGAAAATATTAAGCACTTAATGATGTTGGTGTTATCATCATTAATATTTATTCAATATTTTATCTCACAAAACTTTCTAGATGATAGAAAATAGGAAACATGCCTGTATCTTTTGTGAGGCCAGGTATATCCTTCATAACAGGGTCTGACAAAAATATTACACACATGTACACATACAAAAGAAAGAGAGAGAGAGAAAGAACATTGGCCTTCCCATTACATAGAGGAAAATATTTTTAAAAAGTCAGCACCCATTCACAATAAAAACACTAAATTCTTGAGCATATCCCAGTGAGAAGGGAATTTCTGATCTGATGAATAGGAAATACATAAAAGTTGCAATACACATTACACTTAATGATGAATAGTTAACATTGCCCCTGTGAGTTGAAGAATAAAACTAGAATGATGATTGATACTTCTACTCAACAATTCAATAAAACAAGAAAAATGACCAACAGAGTATAAAATTTAGAAACAGATGACATGGTATGTGCATAAAAATTTGACAAGGAAATCACTGAAATTATTAGGATTGACCAGGACTTATAGTACTTGAGATAATAAAATGATAGAAATGTAATATTTGCAACATTGCTGTTGTTGTTAGGTGCTGTTAAGTTGGCTCCAACTCATAGTGATCCTATGGACAACAGAACAAAACCCTGTCTTGTCCTGTGCCATTCTCACAATTCTTGCTAGGCTTGAGCCCATTGTTGCAGCCACTGTATCAATCCATTTCATTGAGGTTCTTCCCCTTTTTCGCTGACCCTCTACTTTACCAAGCATGATATCCATCTCCAAGGACTGGTCCCTTCTGACAATATAAGTGTGTCATTTGAACCCAAGTTTACTGCATTGAGAACCTCCTAGACCTAAGAGACAGGGAATGTTTTAACATTGAGATGGTGGGAGATGGCGAGAAGAGACAGCAAACACAGCAAAGTTCAGTTGCAGAGAAATGATGGCAACAAAATCGAACTATCTATAAGAGATGGTGTAGTGGACTTCCTAGCACATAGAGTAAGGTGGCTACCGTGGGCTTCACAACCTTCAGAAGAGAGTGGAGCATCTTTGGGCAGGAGACTTCTTGGTGGAGTGGGGTGCCTCTGGACACTTGTTGGTGAGGTTAGGCCCACTGACTCACTGAGTGAGAGAACTGAGTCTCTTTAGGCAGGAAGCTCCCTCGCAGAGTGAAGTTTCTCTGGGTAGTTATAAGCAGAACTAAAGAAAGAGCTGTAACACTTGCCCTAGCAAGGCACAGGGCAGGCTTGAGTGAGGCCTGAGGCCTAGTACAAGGCCTGAGGCCAAGAGCAAGAGGCCAGGACTAAGCATGGCTTTGCAGCAGAGGCCTGCCTGTGGGCACAACCAAAGAAGCTGTCATTATTGACAAACTGTATACTGAGTTGCACCTCTTACTTCCAGGTTGACTCTATTCCTGATTCAACAAATTATTGAACGCAGAAAAGATGTAGATACAGCTGTGGGAGGGAGACCGTTCAGAAATGGTAAAAAGATTGGAGAGTAGAAGTCAGATGTCTAATCTCCCCTTCATAGGAATCAGCTTTGGGCTGGTGCTTGTGTTGATTATCCTCCCCACCCCACCCCCCTGAAGTTAGAGAACCGCTGACTACTACAGTCATATACTGTATTAAAGCCATTTGGACATCTGACTGCATATACATCTGTGGTCCAGTGCACAATTTCTGGGGATTCCCATGCCCCTATTCAGCAGCAATTTTGCCCCTTTGCTTACCTTCCTACACCTGTGGAAACTGAAGCTTCCTCTGCTGGGAGAAATGGGTGCCTGATCCTGCACCTGAGCAACCACAATTGGAGGGCTTCATAGGACCTGGCCAGGCTAGAGGTCCTAAGTCACCAAGATGGCACATCTGCTGCCCTGTCCTATGCCTGGAGCCTTCCCATTGAGGTATTCACAGGGCTGAGGGGCTGTACACCAGGCAGGACTTACACGAGCACTCACCTGAAGCATATGCAGTGGGAGCTGCACAAGCTGTGTGGCACAGAGCAGTCCCCAAGCCCATGTGCCCAGGAACCCTATGGAACCAGGTGTTTGCACAATGTCCAAATCACATAACGCCCTATTGCACAGAATGTATCATGGACATGAAGCATAACTATTTTACATAGTAATTAAAGTTAAATATTTGAAAACAATGAAATATTGCTGGGAGAAATTAAAGTTGACTTACATAAACTGAGAGTTACAACATTTTCATAGGTTGGAAGTTAAAATATTAAGATATCAATATTTCCAAACTGATCCATATATTCAACATAATTCCTGTTAAAGTTCTAGCAGTTTTTGTTTTGTGAAAATTAACAAGATGATCCTATAATTAATATGCAAATGCATGAGACTAATAGCCATAATGATTTGAAGAACAACAAATCTGGGGAACTTATGCCAATAAATAGCAAATGCATTATAAGTGACAATTAAATTGAACAACAGTACAGAATAGATTAAAAAGAACCAGACTGACACGTATCGAAACCAAACCCACTGCTGTCGAGTCAGATCCAACTTATAGCATCTGCTCTTTGGGTTTCTGAGACAGTATCTCTGTGGAAGTAGATTGCCCAACCTTCTTTCTGAGGAGTGGCTGCTGGGTACATCATTACCAGATTTGTGATACAAATATGTCTCTGAGATACAGTGGGGAAAAGATTGTCTTTCCAGTAAACTGCTGGGGCAATGAAATATCCAAGTAGAAATATATAAAAGGCACTGAAAAGGAAATATGAATTGCTAAGCAATATTTAAAAAGAGTCTCATCTTACTAATACTCAAAATAAAAAAAAAAAAAAAAAAGCAAATAACCAAAAATAACAGTTGCTTTTGAGTCACTTTTGACTCATGGTGACCATGTCCCAGTACAACTGTGCTCCATAGCGTTTTCTGTGGCTGTGAATTATATCACAGAAGCATATCACTAGGCCCTCGTCCCAAGGAGCCTCTGGGCAATTTCAAACCACTAATCTTTCAACACAATTTGAAGTAGTCATGTCTTCCACTGATACTTGGGGGAATACAAATTACAATGAAAGGCTTTTAGAAAACATTGAAATTTAATAATAAAAGGGTGAGAAGCAGCTAAACTGAAACAGCCTTAAATACTTACATTAAAACCAAAAACCAAATTCACTGCTGTGGAGTCAGCTCTAACTCATAGCGACCCCTCCTTGGGTTTCTGAGGCGGTATCACTATGGAAGTAGATTGCCCACCCTTCTTTCTGAGGAGTGGCTGGTGGGTTTGAACCACCAGCCTTTTGGGTAGCAGTCAATTGCCTTAGGCACTATGCCACCAGCGCTCCCATTAATAGTGATATATAGTATATAATTATTACTTACATATTTGAGGAAGGTTCCTACCTCTGAGCTTCCCACTTTGCTTCCTCTGCCTGAGATGGTTTTCCCCAGATCTCCACTTGGCAAACCCCATTTTCTTAAGTTTATTTTTACATGTGTTGTTACTAGTGAAGACTTTACTAAATAAATAATTAATTTACTGTCTGTTCTCACTCACTTGCCCTGCTTTCTTTAGGCTTGTCATATTTATCACCATAGTACGTGTTTACATGCATATCTGTGAATGCTTTCACTCCCAGTTAGCCTATGCTCCATAAAGATGGAGACTTTGGGTAATTTGTAACTTCAAGATTTTCAGTCAGAGTACAATGAGTGATGAATGAAAGAATAACAACTTTATGACAATTTCAATAGGTAGAGTAAAAATATGGCATGCAAGTCAGCATCCATTTAAGACAAATAGCTTAACAAACTTGAAATAGGGGAAGATACTTTAATTTAATAGTTTTTTGTTAGATTTCATTGGGCTCCAAAGAACCATGTCTCCTGATATTCATGTCCATCACACAATGATTCTGGTTTGGCTACATGACAGGTAAAGCCAATGTAACAGATCCAACCAAGCAGAGGCTTGATAAGTGCTTGACCCTGTGACTTGTCCTCTTGGTTCTTTTGTTCTTCAGATTATCCTTGCAACTTGGCCTTATGCACAAGACCAAATTTAGCTCTGAGAAAAGTCCATATTTATAGAATCAAAGGTCCACCTGTGGCTCCAATTCAACTCCCAGCTCTAGATAACACTAACTTGCTTGGATCAGGCAAGCAGTCTCTACCAACACTGACATAGAAATGCATTAAATAGTTATTGTTTTAAGTTGGCAAGTTTTTTGAGGAGTCTCATTATTCAGCAGTAGACAACTGAAATAAATGTCTGAAATCTACATCAAAGTATGCAGTCAATGAGAGCAAGTCAGGACTGACAATTATCATCACTTCTCCTCGACATTGTACTGTTGGTCTCATCCATTGCATTAAGACAAAGAATATGAAGAAAATCTAGAGAAATTTTCACGGAAGAAAAAATTTCCTTAATCTCAGAAGATATAGTTGTCTACACAGAAAATCTCCAGGGCCTACAGACAAAACATTAGACAAACAAGATAATTTAGCAAATTTTTAGGCCCAAATATATTGATTTCTACACACAAGAAAATCAGATTAAAAATGTAACTTAGAAAATATAACTTTTAATAACTACAAAAAAAAACTATCGGGAACTAAACCTAATAAAACATAGAATGTTAACAAGAATATTATAAAACATTACCTGAAAAATATTAAATTAATATGGACACATGCTTTAATAATTCATGATTTCTTTAGTAGAGAATTAATATCTTCTAAGTTAATTTTTCTTTTGTTGATACATAGAGTCAATGCAATTTTCAAGAAAAAGAAAAATTTGATTTTATTTTTTTGGAAATGGGCTCAAGTATAGTAAGTATTGTGAGGCTGGCCCAAGACTGGCTAGTGTTTCCTTCTGTTGTGCTTAGAGTGGTTATGAGTCAGAGCTGACTTAATGGCACCAAACAACAGAAACAATATATGTGACAAGATTTAGTATTTATTATTACAGATACAGATTATTTCTACAAATCTGTGAGAAAGGAAATGACTCAAATAAAACTGGGCAGAAGCCCATATACAAGTCCCTAATGGTCACTAAGCACATGAATAAACATGTACACTGTTAATAAAATGCAAAAAGTAAATTAAACTACAATGTATTATTATTTCACACCTGTGCTTATTGTCACAGCAATACCAAGTTAGGTAAGTATGTAAAATTATGAGAACTTTTGTACAAAGCTGATGGAGGTATAAATTGCTACAACTACTTGGAAATATTTTCACATTACATAGGTAGGTTTTGGATATGGATACCCTCAGATAGTGTATAAAGTGAAATAAACTATTCATGCTGAGTTACATGCTTCAAATTTTTGACATTAAGTATTACAAATGGTTAATCATTATTGTTTTAAATAATTTACAGTGAAAATTTTAGTTGCATTGTTTTTAGGAGCCAGAAACATAGAGAAAATGAAATACGCTTATCACTTAGTTCAGGCTTCCATTATGAAAGATGACCTAAATAAATAAAGAAACCAATATAAAAAAAAAAAAAAAAAAACTGGATCCCAAGGGAAACAGCATGTTTAAAAAGATCAGTAGGAGTATAGGCGAGAAAAGTTTGAAGTTGGTGATAGCTTTGATTGCTTCCTACACACAAAATACAGCTGTGGTGAGTTTTCTAATCTTGGATAAAGAAAGAGGGAAATATTTTATGGAAACTCTGAGGAACCTAATGTTCTTTGAATTGAGTTTGAAAAACTTAGACTATTAATTCTAATAATGGGGGATGCTATCTTCCCTGAAAATGAGCAGATTAACAAAATCCAAATATCAGATTTAAATAAATATACTACGATAATGAGTCATTTAAGGAAAATTAGTTGAGAAAGATTAATATTCTTTATGTTTACATAAGAAATGAGTAAAATAATTTTTAAACATTTCTTCAAATAATTCCTTCTTGTTGTTGTTGTTGTATGCCATCGAGTCAGCCCCGACTCATAGTGACCCCTCCTGGGTTTCCAAGGCAGTTATCACTACGGAAGTAGGATTGCCCAACCTTCCTTCCGAGGAGTGGCTGGTGGGTTTGAACCGCCAGTCTTCTCAAATAACAACACTATAAGAAACAGATCCTTGGAAAGATAAGTTTTCAGAGTAATTGAGCCCTTCTCTAACACTTCTGTTTGCCAATTACCGGTATTTAAAAATCTTTAGGTGTAATGTAGCATATGATTTAGGACAGCCAAATGTTTTGTGGCTCAGATATTAATTACGTTACTTAAATACTCTAAGCCTTGTGTTTTCTTATAATAATGTCCGTGTGGATTAAATGAAATTTCTTTAATGCTGATTTCTAGTGTAATGAAAACTTAAAATGGTTTTGTTTTTTCGTTCCCTGTTGAAAGATAATTACTTGTGAAAATTTGGCAAATTAAAATATTTAGCAAACTAAAATAAAAATTAAATATCAACAGAAAGCTGTTTATTACTTTACTCATTCAAGAAAAAAAGAGGACAAAAAACAGGACTGAGGTGCAGTGAATTATTTCATATAGCCTTTCTAGCCATAGACTTTGTAACTCTCACCAATTGACTGGGTGGGACTATGCAAATGTGAGGGGCTTGTGGCCCACCAAGGGGATTGGATAGTTTGCTAGTAATGTAAATAGGGTGCATGGCACCTTTGTGGGAGTTGGAGCATGGAAATAGGGTGTATAGAAAAGTCTAATGTGGGGATAGGTCAGTTTTACCATCCCACTGGGGTTAAAATGAGCATCCTAGAGGTGAAGAGTTCTGGTAGCGTAGTGCCTAAGGTACTTGACAGCTAACCAGAAGGCTGGTGGTTCAAACCCACCAGTCACTCCTCGGAAGGAAGATGGGGCAAACTACTTCCGTAGTGATACTGCCTCAGAAACCGAAGGAGGGTCACTATGAGTTGGGTCTGACTCGAGGGCACATAACAACAACAGAGGTGAAGACCAGTCTGACCAATAACAAGAAGCAGAGGAGGAAGCAGAGCACTTCCTTTTGACCTGTGGTCTCTGGGCTTGGAACTCCCTTCATTTAGGAGACAGAAGGCTATAACACCAGAGATGGAGAGCAGTGGACACAATAGAGACAGAAAAGGGAGCAGAACCAGGAGAACAGCAGGAGACAGCGTGGTGGGCTTCCAGACCCAAAAAGTGAGAAAGCTATATCCCATTGGGCAAGAGTCTTGCTGGGGGAGTGGGGTGCTCCTGGGCAATTACCAGCAGAGCTAAAAGAACTTACAACACTTGCCTGAGCAAGGCAAAGGCCACAGGGTAGAGAAGCCAAGGAAACAAAGACAGGATTACCTGAAGCACAGTTGAGATGAAGCTATCCTGATCAAAGGACTGTATCGTGAGCATTCCTGAACTTGAATTGTAATAACTTGTTACTTCCCTAACAAACCCCATAATCCTGAGTATTGTTTGTGGTGTCTGTGTTGCCAATTCAATGAATTATCAAACCAGCAGAGAAGTAGAGAGTGCCATGGGATGGATGGTTGGTGTCAGAATTGGTAAAAATTAGAAGAGTGGAGGCAACACAGGTGCCTGCATCTCATAGGAATCCGCCTTAGGCTGGTCATGCTGGTAATAGCCCTCATACTCCCTTGTGAAGTTGAAGGAGGTCAGATCATGAGCCCTCTGCCACACTATTTTCATAAGGACATGGAAAGAGAGAAATTCCATTGGAAGCAACATAAAATTGCAACAACAAGGTGCTCCAAACAGCTCTCTAAATCATCCTGTTTTCTGTTTTCTAGCATAAGTTTTGATGAAAATACACAAAGTTGGGAGGCTCCTAGATAGAAAAGTAGATAGATGTTTCATTTTCCCAGAGTAAGAGAAAAGAAACTTTATATTCAGCAGCTACAACAAATGTTTTCAACATTTAATTTAATTTAATATTATTTTTATTGTAAATCTAAAACCACTGCCCTGTGTCAGACAGTAGGATGTAGGAATGGAATGATCAAATGCCAAGTTCATTGTTCTGGGAAGAGAAATGTGGAATGCAGAATAAACCTGTATGTCAGCAAGAAAGACTGATACCAGACATTAGAAAAACAAAGCAAGTGATAGAATAATTTAACTGGTCAACAGAAGTTTCTCTCAAAATGGTAAGAAATTGGGATAGAATGCTGTCCTCAAAATTTAGGATTCTCCCAGTTATTTCTAAGATACAAAAAGCATTGGTGAGATGTTACCTGGTTCAGATGTTACCTGGTTCAAAGAGACTCTGACATGGAAGTTTTTCCAATTGTTGCTTAGAACTCAGAGATGGAAGGAAAGAATTTAAGGAATATGAGGGAGTTGTTATGAAGTGAAGACACTCTGGTGGTAGAGTGTTTAAGGCATTCAGCTACTAACCAAAAGACTGGTTGTTCAAATCTACCAGCCTCTCCAAGGGAAAAAAGATGAGTCAATCTGTTTCCTTAAAGATTTACAGCCTAGGAAACTTTATGGGGAAGTTCTATTCTGTCCTGCGGTGTCTTTATGAGTCAGAATCGACTCAATGGCAGTATTTCATTCTTTATTTGGGGGGAGGGGAGTTATAAAGTAACTCATCAGCCCTCAAACTGAAAATGAGTCCTGGCATCAAAGTAGTTAAGTGCCCAGCTACTCACCAAAAGGTCAGTGGTTTGAACCCAATAGTCATTCTAAGGGAGAAAGAGATGGTAGGTGGTCTACTTTTGTAAAGAAGGCTTTGGAAATCCAATTGAGGATGTGTACTCTGTCTTACAGAGTTCCTGTGAATTAAAATTGACTCAATGGAAATGGATTTGGTTTTGGTCATCTTATTAAAGGGACACATCTTGGTTATTCACCTCTCACAAAGCCCAAAGCACTGATTTCTCCCTTTGCAGAAATATTTATCACTTTATTCCTGTTGAGATTATTTTCTAATGTTGCAAATAATAAGAGAACATATAAGAAATTAATATTGAAAGAGAATGTTAAGATAGATACCAGAAACAAATTATATTTAGTTGATGAATCTTATAATAACATATAACTATTTCCTTTGCAAAAGTGTTTTGCTCTTGATATCATTGAGATTTTCATTAAAGAAGATGCTAAGTGAAATGGCAACAACATGGCACAATTTGTCCCTTGGCTTCAGAAGTATGTGGGCTCTTCCTATGACATTATTTTTTGACAGGCAGGGACTTTAAGGATCATCCTCTCCAAACAGCTAATTCATTTTTCAATTCCCAATACTATATCTCCTCAACAGGGCCATTCCATCTGATGATGTAGGGTAGTGTACTATATAAAAATGCAACACATCAAATTATAAAATCTATATTCAACAGTTGATTCCTACTTTTCTGTTGTTGACTTAAAACACAGCAGAGTGGTCATTGGTGGAAATAGAATTTTTTTTTTTAATGATGCAAATGTAACAATTTTTCCAGAACGGGGTCAGTGATTTTAACATATTTGACTCAACTACAAGTACTGCTTTACTAGTGTAGACTGTAATCTACATGTTTAGATCCCAAACATCTAGGGCAGAGCACATAATACACAGCAGGTACTTAATGAATAATTGTGTTAAGAAGTAATGATGAATAAATGAATGAAAATTTAGTTTAAAACTTTTCTATTGCATTTTTCATATCCTCTTTGCTTCCAGCTATCACCACAAATGTTATCTTCAGAAAGATTATTGGAAACATAACGACAATGAGTGGATTTCTCCTCATAGGGTTTTCTGACATTCGTGAACTCCAGATTTTACATGCTTTCTTATTCTTGGTGATGTACCTATTATCCCTGGCAGGTAACCTCATCATTATCATCATTACCACGTTTGACCAGCATCTCCAATCCCCAATGTATTATTTCTTAAAGCACCTTTCCCTTCTGGATCTCTCCTTCATATCAGTCACAGTCCCACAGTCTGTTAACAACGCTCTGACGGATGATGGCTACATTTCTCGTGTTCAGTGCATACTTCAAGTTTTCTTCTTCATATGTTTTGCTTGGGCTGAGGTGGCCATTCTCACAGTGATGTCTTATGACCGCTATGCAGCCATCTGCTTCCCACTGCACTATGAGGTCATCATGCATCCTTGTAAGTGTAAGTGGGCTGTGACAGCTGTATGGCTAAGTGGAAGCATCTCTGGAATCTTGTTCACAACAGCCACATTCTCTCTCACGTTGTGTAAAACCAGAGTAATCCACCAGTTCTTCTGTGATGTCCCTCAGTTGACACAGCTTTCCTGCTCCAATGACTATCTTGGAGTTTTTGGAGTAGATGTTTTCATGTCTGTGATGGCATTGACCTGCTTCACCTCCATTGTCCTCTCCTACATCCACATCTTCTCCACAGTTCTGAGAATACCCTCTGCTGAGGGCCGATCCAAGGCCTTCTCCACCTGCCTGCCCCATCTCTTTGTTCTCTCATTTTTTGTCTCCACAGGTATCTTTGACTTTCTCAAACCAACTACAGATTCTCCAACCGTTTTCGACCTTATGATTTCTGTGTTTTATACAGTAATACCCCCAACTCTTAACCCTATTATCTACAGCCTCAGGAACAAGGTCATGAAAGAAGCTTTCAGAAATTTAGTGTTAGGTGGAAAATTCACCAGGAAATGAACACTTTTATCCTGTTGTTGATGGCTGGACACTATTATATACAAAGACATGTTCAATATGTGATATTAAGAGAAAGCAATAACTTTTTTTTTCCTGTGGCTTAATTGTATAATACAATCATTGTCACTAGGGAAATATTTCATGTAATTCCTGTATCTTTTCAGTAATTAAAGCCATTCTTTCAAATTGAGATAAAATAGACACTGAGCAATAGAAAACTGGCAAGACTTCACCTTGTCAAAGACAGAAAACTTGAGAGAACCAGAAAAACCAGTCGGTTCCATTGAATTCCATCTCTAACAAGTTTCACTGTATATTTGACACTCACCAATTGTATACATAGGAGCTCTGGTGGCATAGTGCCTAAGGCATTTGACTTCTAACCACAAGACTGGTGGTTCAAACCCACCAGCCTCTCCTCGGAAGGAAGACTGGGCAATCTACTTCCATAGAGATACTGCCTCGAAAACCCAAGGAAGGGTGGCTGTGAGTCAGAATCATCTCGATGGGAGTGAGTTTGGTTTTTTGGTTCTATTATATACATATAGCTTATTTCCAATTTTAAAATCTTATAAATAATGCAGAAAATTGAAGTTCTTCTCTTCATATTTGCAAATAAAATTGCTGAATCAAAGTGCATAAAAATTTCAAGTCTCTTGAACACATAAGACCGTACTACTTTCCAACGTTAAACTATTGTATTTAGCCTTTACCTTATGGTCTTATCAGTTTACCTACATGAGTCATATGATTTTATTAATTTACAAAATAAATATTTATAGAGAGTCTCTTAAGTAATTGAAATAATCCTAGGTGCCTGGAATGCAAAAAGGTACAATATATACACAACGTTGAATATTGTAGGGATTTTTTAATTTTACCATTTTTATAGAGGCTTAATTTTATTTTTAAAATTTTATAAATTTTGTGACAGCTGCAGAAATGATATGTAATTAAAATATTTCTCTATTTATTTTTCATGTTATCCATTTTAATTGTACACATTTTTATGTTTTATCACATTCATAAAAAGTTTTATAATTATTGGAATTTTGTGTTTTACAGAGGTAAAAAGCACTCTTCTAAATCCTCCTTGAATTTTGTTTTAGGCTGCTTTTTTTCTATGCAAACCCTATATCTTATAGGTTGAATATGAATTTTTAAAGTTGTGACCATAAAGCTTACCGAGTTCAGGCTACCAAATCACAATATCCAAAGTTCAATATTCAGATCTACACCCTCCTCAATTATTGGACTGTTCAATCCTCCTTCAGTAATTTGTAAATCACATTATTTTTAATTGTATACCTATTAAATGTTTTAAAACAATTTCTGAAATAATTATGACAAAAAGGGCATGTTGTTCTTACTAGGTGCCATTGATCAGTTCTGAATGAAAGCGACCTTAGGTACAACAGAACAAAACAGTGCTTGGTCCTGAGCTGTCCTCACAATCCTTGCTATGCTTCCAAGCATTGTGGCAGCCACTGTGTCAATGCATCTTGTTGAGGGCCTTCGTCTTTTTCCCTGACCCTCTACTTTACCAAGGATGATATCCTTCTCCAGGGATTGGTCGCCTCTGGCAACATGACAAAAGTAGGTGAGATAAAGTCTGGCCATTCTTGCTTTAAAGGGACATTCTGGCTACATTACTTCCAGGACAGATTTGTTAGTTCTTCTAGCAGTCCATGGTATTTTCATTACTCTTTGCTAAGGTCACAATTCAAAGGCAGTAACTCTTCTTCTGTCTTCTTTATTCGTTGTCCAGCTTTCACATGTATCTGAGGTAATTAAAAATAGCATGGTTTGGGTCAGGCTCACCTTAGTCTTCAAAGTGACGTATTTGCTTCTTAACACTTTAACATGGTCTTTTGCAGAAAATATGCCCAGTGCAATGTGACATTTGATTTTGCTGCCATGGCTATTGATTGTGGATCCAAGTAAAATGAAATCCCTGACTATTTCAATCTTTTCCCTCCCTATTCATCGTGATCTTGCTTATAGGTCCAGTGGTGAGCATATTTTTTTTTTTATGTTGAGGTGTGATCCATACTGAAGACTGTAGTCTTTGATCTTCATCAATAAATGCTCCAAGTCATCTTCACTTTCAACAAACATGGTTGTGTTATCTGGATTTTGCAGGCTGTTAATGAGTCTCCCTCAAATCCTGGTGCCACTTTCTTCTTCATATAATCCAGCTTCTCACCTTAGTTGCTCAGAATAAAAATTGAATAAATATGTGACATCCTTGACACACACCTTTCCTGAGTTTATACCATCAAGAATTCCCTTGTTCTGTTCTGACAGCCTTTTGATCTATGTACAGATTCCTCATGAGTACAATGAAATGTTCTGGAATTCCCATTCTTTGGCTGATGCTGATATTGATTATTGTCTCTCCTAATGAAGTCAGAGGACCTATGATGCTACTACAGTCATGTACCATGTAACATTGATTCAGGCAACATCTGACTGTATAAACATCAGAGGTCTAGTGTACTCTTTTGAGGGATGCCTAAAATGTGACTCAGAAGCAAGCCTGCTCTACTGCCTATGCATTCATGGGAATAGTCACCCCTACTGCTAGGAAGAGTGGGAACCCTGTCCTGCCCCTATTGCCCATTGTTAGCAGGCATCAGGGAGCGTGGCTGGGGTGGGGGCCCTGGGTCACTGAGACTACTCCCCTGCTGCCTGTGTCTGTGCCTGAAGCCTTTCTGCTGAGATCTTCATGGGACTGAGGGGCTGCTCCAGGATCTGGCCAAGCTCTCAAATGAGGTGTTGGCAATGGGAGCTGTCTCTGGGCCTGGGTATCCTGGAACCCCATCGGCCCAAGTGTTTGCACAATATCCAATTCATAACACATCTGATTTCACAGAACATATCAAAGAAGTTAAGTGATGCATGGATGTATTTACAGAGTAAATATTAATTATTTGAAAATCCTAAAACATTGTTGAGAACAATTAAAGTAGACTTCCCTAAATTGAAGGTTATGGCATATTCATAAGTTGGAAATTTCAATCCTAAGATGTCAATTTTCCCAGATTGATCTGTACATTCAACATAATACACCTTTGAATACTCTTGGGTTTTCTTTTTGTGAAAATTAACAAAATGATTCTATGATTAATATGGAAATGCATAAGACTAATAGTCATAATGATCTGCAGAACAAATATGGACACCTCACAGTACTGAGTATCAAAATCCATTATAAAAGATAATTAAACAGAACAATGGTATGGAATAGACTATCCAGAACCTGACACAAACATCATTGCCAAAATAATGCTAAATATATCTCTGCAATATGCAGAGAGAAGATGGTCTTTCCAATAAACTGTGCTGGGACAATGAAATATCCATATGCAAATATTTAAAATTCTATGAAAAAGAAATATGAGTTGCTGGTTTTCATTTAGAAGGAGGCTTGTCTCACTAACACTCAATAAAAAAGGAAACAAGCAAAAAACAAACACACACACAAGTAAACAAAAAACATGCCTTTGAGTAGATTCTGACTCATGGTGACCTCCTGTGTGCCACTGTAGAACTTTTTCCCATAGGATTTTCTTTGACTGTGATCTGTTGCAAGTGTATCTCCAGGCACTTCTTCCAAGGAGCTTCTGAGTAGGTTCAAACCACCACCATTTTGACAATCATTTGGAACAGTCAAAACTTCTATTAAGACTTGGGGAATACAAAATGCAAAGGCAATGAGAGTCTATTACAAAGGTTTGAAACTTAATAATGAAAATAACCACTCCTCGGAAGGAAGGTTGGGCAATCTACTTCCGTAGTGATACTGCCTCAGCAACCCAAGGAGGTGTTGCTATGAGTCAGGGCCAACTCGATGGCACACAACAACAACAACATAGTGTGAGAAGCAGCAGAACGGCAACTGTGATGATAACTTATAGCCTTAAATACTTATATTAAGGAAAGGAAAAAAAAATTCTAAGCATTGAGAAACTGATTAACTTAACTAGAAATAAAAATAGAAAAAAAAATCACAAACTAAGTGGAAGTAAGGCAGGAATACAGTGATACACATAAAAAGAAAAGTTATCGAAATAGAAAACTAAGAATGATAGAGAATATTTACAATTCTTTATTCAAAAATGCTATTAAAATGAAAAATTTCATACAAAATCTTTAATAACAAAAGCTGATAATTCACAAGCTAATATTATGAAACGAAAAGGACCATAGACTTAAATAATGGTGAAAAATAAGATGAAATGAGTAACTTTATGCCACCATGTTTGAAAAAGTTAGGTGATAACACTAAAGAAGAAATAAATAGCATACTGTCTTCCTTTCTATTACTTCCATAGTCCAGTAATGCTCTCACTTCTGGGCTTTACATTTTCTCTTTCCTCTACCTGAGATGTTTTCCCCACATCTCCACTTGGCTAACCTCATTTCCTTAAGGTTTCTTTTGCATGTGGTGTTATTAGTGAAGACTTTACTGTATAAAATAATCTGTTTCCTGCACTGTCTCTCTCACTTGCACTGCTTTCTTTAGCTTTGTCCCACTTATCACCATAGTACATGTTTACATATTTATTTGTGAAAAGTTCCAGTCTCATGATAGCCTATGCTTACCCATGTGACTTGTCCTTTTGGTCCACATGTTCTTCACATTATCCTTTCAATCAGGCTATTATGCTATGCGAAGCTCAATTGAGCCTTGCAGATGGGCTGTATAGATGAGAATCAAACATCAGCCAATGTTCCAGTTAAACTCCCTGCTATAAGTTAACAGTAACTTGCTTCAATTAGGCAAACAATCTCTACAAACTCTGATGTATAAAAACATTAAATCTCTGTCTTAAGTTAATAAGTTTTTTCTGGTGTGGTTCATTATGCATCAGTAGACAACTGGAATCAATGTTGAAAATGTACAGCAAAATGTGTCCTCAATGAGAGCAAAACAGAACTGACAATGATCATCACTTCTACTCAACGTTGTACTTTTAGTCTTAGCCAATGAAGGATGAGAAGGAGTATAATGAACATCTACAGAAATTTGGATGGGAGAAAAAATTTTCTTGATCTCAGAAAATATATTTGTCTACCTAGAAAAATCTCCAAGAAGCTACAGACAGAACATTTGAAAAATAAGATATTTTAGCAAATTTCTTGGCCCCAAATAAAATTTATTTCTTACATAACAAAAATCAGAGTTAAAATGTTACTTAGAAAATGTAACTTTTAAAAACTACAAAATAAAAATTTCTAGAGTCACCTCAAATAAAACATACAAAGAATATTACAGAGAATTTATACATATTTACCTGAATGTATTAAATTAATATGGACATTCATCTTAATAATCCATAATGCCTTTAGTGGTAGATAATATGTTTAGTAAGTTATTTTTTCTTTGTTGATATGTAAAGTCAATGTAATTCACTTTAAAACAACATGCTTTTTTTTTTTTTTTAAGAAGCAGTGTACTGATTTTAAAGTTTTCGCAGAAGTTGAAGAATACCAGGTAATCAAGAAACATTTGAAGAACAAAATAGCGGGAATTGTTTTACTAGGCAGCCAGACTTATAATTCATAGTAATTAAGACAGCATTTGGGAGCTCTGCTAGCGTAGTGCCTAAGGCATTTGACTGCTAACCAGAAGGCTGGCAGTTCAAACCCACCAGGCACTTCTCAGAAGCAAGGTTGGGCAATCTACTTCTGTACTGATACTATCTCAGCAACCCAAGGAAGGGTCTCTATGAGTCAGATCCTTATATGAACACAAGGATGAGCAGGTGGACAAGTGGAAAAGGATAGAGAACTCAGAAGAGATTCTCACATATATAGAAATTCTAAACCAGTAAATGGTACTGGGACAATCGGTTTTCATATTGAGTAAAGAAAAATAAGTGGACTGAATTCTACCAACTTTGCATTAAAAAGTAATTCAAGGTAGATTAAAGATTTAAATACTAATGTCAAAACCTCAGAAAGTTACTGTAAGACATTATCTTTATGGCCTTGATAATTGGAAAGAATTTCTTAATTAAACAACAAAAAACATCTTTACCAGAAAGGAAGAGACTTACTTAAATCAATTCCACAAACCACAATTAGAATTTCTACACTTCAAAGTAAACCAGAGTAAATCAAGCTATAGAATGGGAGAGAATATTTGCCACTGTTATATAAGGATGTGACTGCTAACCAGAAGGCTGGCAGTTCAAACCCACAAGCCACACTGCAGAAATAAGACTAGGCAATTCTACTTCCATGAAAATTTACAGCCTCGGAAACACAAAGAGTGTCCCTATGAGTTGGGATTGACTTGATGGCAGTGAGTTTTATTGTTTTAATAAGTGACAAGATTTAGTATTTAGTATTAAAGGTAAAAATAATTCCTACAAACCAGTGAGAAAGAAAATGACTCAAATGGAAAAGGGCAGAAATCCATAAACAAGCCCACAATGATCACTAAACACATGAGTAAATTTGAAATATTTTTTAATAAAACAGGAAAAGTAAATTAAAACTATAGTGTGTTACTATTTCACACCTGTGCTTGTTGCCCCACCATCTCTTGTCTGTCAGTTTGCCTTACTGCGGTAGCTTGCATATTGTTTCCATGCTGGAAGCTATCCTGGAAGTGAGAACTGCCAGACTTTGTCTCATGTATTTTGGTTATGTTATCAGAAGAGAGCAGTCTCTGAAGAAGGATATCATACTTGGTAAAACAGAGGGTTGGTGAAAGAGGGGAATACCCTCATGAGATGGACTGACACAGTGGCTTCAATAGCAGGCTCAAGAATAACAAAGATTGAGGATGGTGCAGGATGGACAGGCGTTTCATTCTGTTGTACGTAGCACCATGATGAATGGGAGCCAACACAACGGCATCTGACAACAACAACAACATAATCATTGCCACAGCAATACCAAGGTAGGTAAGTAGGTAAATCTATGAGAACTCTTATGTGAAGTTTAAGCAGGTGTAAATTGCTAAAACTGCTTTGGAAACAATTTCACATTACGTAGGGAGGTTGTTGATGAGAAAGGAAAAGCATGGCCTTTTGGGGAATTTAGAGTGGGTACCTTTCCGGTGAGCAGGGAAGAAGGAAAAACAGCATAGGGTGGAATGTAAAGAGAAACAAAGTATTCCTACATAGGAGCTCTGGTAGTGCAGTGCCTAAGGCACTTGACTGCTAACCAGAAGGCTGGCGGTTCAAACCCACCAGCCACACCTCCAAAGGAAGATGGGGCAATCTACTTCCGTGGTGATACTGCCTTGGCAACCCAAGGAGGGGTGGCTATGAGTAGGGTCCCACTCGACGGCACATAACAGCAACAACAACTAGGTTACATCATTTTAAATTATTAAAATTAAATATTAAAAACTATTAATCTTTCTGTTTTATAGAAATTAGAATGGGCATTTTCATTGTCTTGTTTCTTGGCACGAGAAGGGTAGAGAAAATGAAATACCATTATCATTCAGTTCAGGCTTCCATCAGGAGAGGTGACTAAAGAAAACAACAAAAAAAAAAAAAACCCTAACTGGGTTCTCAAGGGAAACAGCATGTTTAAAAAGATCTGTACGTCAAAAAGGTTTGAGGTTGGTGATCAGCTTTGAAAGCTACCTACATACCAAACACAGCTTTGGTGACTTATCAAATCTTGAACAAAGAAAGAAGGAAAGGAACTATTTTTAAAAACAAAGTAAGAGAAAAATATTTCCAAAAAACAAAAAAAAAGGAAACAAGGAAATATTTTATGGAAACTGACAGAAACTTATGTTCTTTGAATTGAGTTTTTAAAGCAAGAGTGCAAGTTTTAACAATGAAGGAAGCTAACCTCTCTGAAAATAAGCAGATTAAAAAAATCCAAATATCAGGTTTATATAAACGTATTATGATAATGAGTCATTTAAGAAAAATAAATTAGTTGAGAAATGTTAACGTTTTATATGTTTATATAAATATTTCATAAAATGATTGTTAAACACTTCTTCAGATCATTTATAATTATACTACGAGAGACAGATCCTTGGATGGATGCTTTCAGTGTAATTGTACTTTTCTCTAATGCTTCTGTATGCCTGTTATTAATACTTAGGAGAATTTTTAGATATAACATAGTGTATGAATTGGAAAAAACAAGTGTTTGAGGCTCAGATCTGATTCACTTACTTAATTATACTGTGTCTTACTTTATCTTAATTAGTAGATGATAATAATGTATGTGTGGATTGGATAAAATTTATTTAATGATGATTTCTAGCATGATGTCTGTCCCATAGAAAGATACACTTAAAATTGTTTAGTTTTTCACTTTCTTGGCAGAAGAAAATTCCTTGTGCAAGTTTGGCAAAATAAAATATTTAATGAACCAAAGTAAAAATTAAGTATGAACAACAATGCTGTTTGTCACTTTAACACTGCAAGAAGAGAGAACAAAAACAGGAAGACATACAGTGCATTACTTCATATAGCCCTTCCAGCCATAGAGTTTATAACTCCCACCAATGATTGGGTAAAACTATGGAAATGTGAGGTACTTCTGTCCCAACCAGAGGATTGGATAGCTTGCTAATAATGAACCTAAGGTGCATGGAACTTTTGTATAGGAGGGACCATGGAGATACAGTGTACAGAACACTGTGGGGATTGGTCAGTTTTGCCATCCTGCTGGGCTTAAAATGAGCCATCCCAGAGTTGGAAAGGGGGAAGTTGATGAAGAGACTGGAGAAAAGTACATCTTTGGACCCAGGGTCCCTGTGCTGCGAACTCCCTTGACCTGGGAGACAGCTGTAATACCAGAGACGGCTAGCAGCCATGGCATCAAAAGCAGCAGAGGCAGCAGAATCAGGAGACCTGCAGAAGACAGATGGGTTTCTGCACCCAGAATGAGAAAGGTGAATGCATGTGGGCTGGAAGCTTGCTGGTGGAATGGGATGCCTCTGGGCAATTAATGACAGAGCTAAAAGAACTTTGTAACACTTTCATGAACACGGAAGAGGCCAAGGGACCACAGGCCACAGAGGCTAAAAGACAAAGACAGGCTTGCCTGCAGCACAGCTGAGAAGATGCTGTCCTGATGAAAGGACTGTCACCTAAACCTTCCTGAATCTGACCTGTAACCTATTATTTCCTTAGTAAGCCCCATAATTGCAAGTATTGTCTGTTAGTTTTGTGTGGCCATTATATTGAATTACCAGTAGAAAAGGAGAGAGTATCATGTAAGGGAAATGGGTGTCAGAATTGGTAAAAAGTTTGAAGAGTGGAGACAGTAGAGGCCACTTCTGTCTCATTGGAATCCACCTTTGGCTGTTGATCATAATGAGTGGTTGAGGCATTTGGCTGCTATCCAAAAAGTTGGTGATTTGAACTCACCAGCTGCTCCATGGAAGAAAGATGAGGCAGTCTGCTTCAGTAAAGCTTTACAGCCTTGGAAACCCAATGTAGGTCACTGTGAGTCAGCATCTAGTCAAGGGCAGTGAGTCTGATTTTCACCTCATTATAAACTTACAGGAGGTCAGACAAAAAGGTCTTTGCCATGACACTTTTACAAGTAAGAAATTATGTCAGAAGCAACATAAAAGTGTTCCAACACAGTTCCTCAAAATTGCTCTATAGTTCCTCCTGTTTTCTATGATCTAGCATGAGGTTTTGATGAAAATGGATAAAGTTGGAAACATTCTAGATAGATTAACCTTATGTTTTATTTTCACAGATTAAGAGAAAGGAAACGTTACATTTGGCAAGCAAACAAATATTTTCCACATTTTGTTCAATTTAATATCTACTTTTTCTGTAAATCAAAACCACTGTCCCATGTTACACAATAGCATATAGAAATGGAATGCTCAAATACCAATTTCATTCTTCAGGGAAGAGAAGTGTGGGAGGCAGAATAAGTCTGGATGCCACCAGGAAAGACTGACATCAGACATTAGAAAACTAAAGTGAATGAGAGAGCTATTGAATTTATTGGAAAAAAAGTCTCTCTGAATGACAAGAAATGGGTAGGAAATGCTGGCCTCAAAATGCAGGCTTATCTCAGTTATCATTTCTAAGATGAGTTACTAAAAAAAAAAAAAAAAAAATAGTGAGATGTCACCAGGTTCAGAATGGAGTTAATGCTTAGATCTCACAGACAGAAGGACAAAAATTCCAGGAATATGAGAGACTTGTTATGAAGTGAAGAAGCTCTACTGGTACAGTGGTTAAAGCATTTGACTGCTAACCCATAGGTTGCCAGTCTGAACCCAGGAGCCATGTTTTGGGAGAAAGATGAGGCAGTCTACCCTTTTAAAGAATTACAGCCTGGGAAACTCTATAAGGTCACTATGAGTCAGAATGGAATTGATGGCAGTGAGGGTGTGTGTGTGTGTGTGTGTGTGTGGTTATTAAGTGACTCATCAGCCCTCAAATTGAAATGGAGACCTGGTGGTGCAGTTGTTAAGCACTTGGCTGCTAGCTGAAAGGTCACAGGTTTGAACCCAAGAATCATTCAGGGAGAAAGATTTGACAATTGTAAATATGACAACCTTAGAAACTTAGTGGAGCAGATCTACGCTGTCCTAAAGGGTTGCTAAGAGTTGTAATTGGCTCTATGGCAAGTGGCTTTCATTTTGGTTATCTTAATGAAGAGATCTCGCTTACTTACCTCCCACAAAGCCCAAGCAGCAGACAATGAAGAAAACTTGATTTCTCCCTTATCAGATATATATTTCACTTTATTCATCTTATATATTTGGAACTGGCAGCCTTATTCCTCTTGAGATTCTCTTTTGATATTGCAAATAATGAAAAGAGAAGGTAAATGAAATGAAGATTCAAAGAGAAAGTTAAGTTAGATACCAGAAAATGATCTAGAAAATTAGATTAGATATTGAGTCTGAGAGTGATACGTATTTCCTTTGCAAAAGTGTTGTTGCTCTTGATTTCTATTAAAGAATATGTTAATTGGAAAGCCAATAACACTACACAGTTTGGTCCTTCCCTCTACAATTGTAGGGACTCTCTCTTGACAGAATTGTTTGGCAATTCCCAATACCATATTTCCTCCATAGGGCCAGTCCATCTGTTAAATAAGGCAATGCATGATACAGAAATATAACATATCAGATTTTCAGAAATCTGTCATCAAATGTTGATTTCTGATTTTCTGTTGATGACTTAAAGTAATGAGTTTCATTAGTGGGAATGGAAGTTGGTCCTTTTATGGTGATGCTCAGGTAAGGTTGTGTGTGTGTGTGTGTGTGTGTCTGTGTGTGTGACAGGACCAGTGATTTTAACATTTAGGAGTCAGCTAGAACTACTGATTTACTAGTGTAGTCTGCAAGCTATGTGTTTTGATGCCAAACATGTAAGGCACAGCTGATAAAAAAAAAAAAAAAAAATTAAGAAGTAATGATGAATTAGGAAACGAAAATGAAGTTTAATATTTTGCTATTGCATTTTCCATATCCTCTTGTCTTCCAGGTGCCACTACAATTGGTATCTTCAAAATGATCATGGCAAATATAACCACAATGAGTGGGTTTCTCCTCATGGGGTTTTCCAACATTCATGAACTACAGATTTTACATGCTTTTCTGTTTTGGTGATGTACCTATTAACTTTGACAGGTAACCTCATTATTATCATCATCACCACATTGGACCAGCAACTCCAATCCCCAATGTATTACTTCTTAAAGCATCTTTCCCTTCTGGACCTCTCCTTCATTTCTGTGACGGTCCCCCAGTCTATTGAAAATTCTCTAATGGATGATGGCTATATTTCCTATGGTCAATGTATACTCCAGGTCTTCTTCTTCACATCTTTTGCTTGGGCTGAAATGGCTATTCTCACAGTGATGTCATGGCCGCTATGCAGCCATTTGCTTCCCACTGCACTATGAGGTCATTATGCATCCTAGTAAGTGCAAATGGGCTGTGGTAGCTGTATGGATAAGTGGAAGCATCTCTGGAATCTTGTTCACAGCAGCAACATTCTCTATCACGTTCTGTAGGCCCAAAATAATCCATCAGTTCTTCTGTAATGTACCTCAGTTGATAAAGCTCTCTTGCTCCAATGATTACCTTGGGGTGGTTGGAGTGGATGTTTTCATATCTGTGATGGCATTGACCTGCTTCACCTCCATTATCCTCTCCTACATCCACATCTTCTCCACAGTTCTAAGAATACCCTCTGCTGAGGGCCGATCCAAGGCCTTCTGCACCTGCCTGCCCCACCTCTTTGTTGTCTCACTTTTTTCTCTCCACAGGTATCTTTGAGTTTCTCAAACCAACTTCAGATTCTCCAACTGTTTTTGACCTTATGATTTCTATCTTTTATACAGTCATATCCCCAACTCTCAATCCTATTATCTATAGCCTCAGGAATGAGGTCATGAAAGAAGCTTTCAGAAGGTTACTGTTGGTTGGAGAATTCACCAGGAAAAAAACATTTTTGTCCTGTCATTGATGGCTGGACAATTTTATATACAAAGAACATATTAAAAAATATTGTGCTCCTTCAATATATGGTGTTAAGGAAAGAAATAACATTTTATTTAACTGCGGCTTTATCATGCAGTACAATCATTGTTATTAAGGGAACACTTCATGTAATTTCTACACCTTTTTAGAAATTAAAGTCATTTGTTCCTTCTTCCAAATTAAGAGAAAATAAACAAATAAAACATTTTAATATAAGCCCACTACTCTCTATTCCCTCCCAGAAC
>NW_006922288.1:1007182-1008454 GCF_000298275.1 Orycteropus afer afer
TGCCATCGAGTCAAACCTGACTCATAGCGACCCCTCCTTGGGTTTCCGAGGCAGTATCACTACGGAAGTAGGATTGCCCAACCTTCCTTCCGAGATCTGATGTGTAGGAAGTACATAAAAGCTACAATACACATCACATTTAATGATGACATAGTTAATATTGTCCCTGTGAGTTAAGGAATAAAACTAAAATGACCAAAGACACTTCTATTCAATGGTTCAGTAAGTAATACAAGAAAAATGACCAATGAGGTATAAAAATCTAGCAAGAGATGCCATTGTTGTATACAAAAAAAATTGAGAAGAAAGTCACTCAAATTTTCAGGATTGGTTAGTACGTATAGTAAATTAGATAATAAAATGTTAAAAACTGTAATATTTGCAATGTTGTTGTTGTTAGGTGCTGTGGAGTCAGCTCTCACTCACAGTGACCCAGAGTGCAATAGAACGAAGCACTGCCTGGTCCTGTGCATCCTCACAACTCTTGCTAAGCATAAGCCCATTGTTGCAGCCACTGTGTCAATCTATCTTATTGAGGGTCTTCCCTTTTTTGCTGACCCTCTACTTAACAAAGCATGATATCCATCTCTAGGGACTGGTCCCTTCTGACAGCATGATCCAAGTAGGTGAGATGAAGTCTGGCCATTCTTGCTTCTAAGGGCATTCTGGCTATACTTTTTCCAACAGAGATCTATTCATTCTTTTGATGTTGTTGTTGTTGTTGTTGTTGTTGTTTGCCATCGAGTCGGACCCGACTCATAGAGACCCCTCCTTGGGTTTCCGAGGCAGCATCACTACGGATGTAGATTGCCCCATCTTCCTTCTGAGGAGTGGCTGCTGGGTTTGAACCGCCAGCCTTCTGGTTAGCAGTCAAGTGCCTTAGTCACTATGCTACCAGAGCTCCCATTCTTTTGATAGTCCATAGTATTTTCAGTGTTCTTAACCAACATCACAATTCAAATGTACTTCTTCTGCAGTCTTCCTTATTCACTGTCCAGCTCTCACATACGTATGAAGCTATTGAAAATGTCATGGCTTGGGTCAGGCTCTCCTTAGTCTTCAAAGTGACATCTTTTCTCTTTACCACTTTAACGAGGTCTTTGGAGCAGATTTGCCCAGTGCAACACATGATCTGATTTCTTGACTGTTGCTTCCATGAGGGGTGATTGTGGATCCAGATCAAATGAAATCCATGACAAGTTTAATCTTTTCTCCATTTATTGTGATGTTCCTTATTGGTCCAGTTGTGAGGATTTTTACTTTCTTTATGTT
>NW_006922288.1:1008801-1010096 GCF_000298275.1 Orycteropus afer afer
GAAAGATAAACACTAACACACACCTTTCTTGTTTTAAATTATTCAGTATCCCTTTGTTCTGTCCAAACAGCTGTCTCTTGGTCTATGTACAGGTTCCTCACAAGCAAAATGAAGTGTTCTAAAATTTCCATTCTTCACAATATTATCCATAATCTGTTTAGATTTACATCATCAAATGCCTTTGCATATCAATTAAATGCAAGTTAACATCTTTCTGGTATTCTTTGCTTTTTAGCCAAGAAATTTACAATAACATCCAACAAATTCCTAATATCTAGGGTGAAGTGCAGTGCATTGCTTTTATATTGCCCTCCTAACCATGGTCTTGTTACTGTCACAAAACGATTGGGTGGCAATATACAAATAAATTGCTGTGGCCCATCAAGGGAATTGCACTGTCTGCTAATGCTTATAAGATTCATGCAACCCTTGTGGGGTGGTAGTGGTAGGGTTGCAATTATGCAAGTAAGGTTTTGGACCTGTGGTAATTACAACTGTGTGTCAGCTTGGCTGGGTCTTGGCTTTGAGTGGCTTGGCAGCTGGATGTAGTTATTCCCCATGATTATGTTGTAATCACCTTCATGGTGGAATCTGCTGTAAGCTGCTAACTAGTTGAAGGGCAATTAACTTCAGGATATGGCTGCTTCTAGTACATATGGAGAAACTTTGGCAAAGATCTCTAGCTTTTTGGTATATTTTAGGCTGTGTTGCGTGCCGATCTTGGGATTGTATCATTTTACCTGCCAATCTTGGATGTGTCAGCCTCAACAGCCAATAGCTGCATCAGTCAGAAGAAGCCTCCCCTCCAGTAGGCCTGGAACAAGAGGGAGAGCTGAAGCCCAAAGTCCAGGGGTCGTCACCCAACCCCTAGAGCTACCACTCTGAATTTGGACTTCTAGCCTCCTATATAGTAAAATAATGAATCCCTGTTTGTTAAAGACATCTACTTGTGGGATTTCTATTATAGAAGCACAAGATAACCAAGACAGAAGCCTTTCAGGGGAGAGGACAGTTTTGTCATCCTGCTGGGCTTAAAGAGAGGCAATCCCAGAGACTGGAAGGGGACTGCACTACCACCAAGGAAAGGTGGGTGCAGACCACCTCCTTTGGACTCACGTTCCTTGCACTGAGAACCTCTTAGACCTAGCAGACAGGGAGAGCTGTAATATTGGAGATGGTGGGAGATGGCACAAAGTGACAGCAAGCACAGCAGAGTTCAGTGGCAGAGAAATGATGGCAGCAAAACAAAGAGACCTACATTAAATGGTTCAGTGGACTTCCCAGGACATGGAGAG
>NW_006922288.1:1010916-1013748 GCF_000298275.1 Orycteropus afer afer
ATGGCATCTCTGCTACCTTGTCCTGTGCTTGGAGCCTTCTTGCTGAGATATTCATGGGGCTGAGGAGCTGTGCACCAGACAGGCCCTAGGCAAGCACTCACCTGAGACATCTGTGGTGGAAGCTGCCTAGGCTCTGTGGTGCAGATCAATCCCTGTTATGCCCAGGAGCCCCATAGCACCAGGTGTTTGCACAAATAACATAACATCCTATTTCACAGAAGGTGTCATGGACTTTAAGTGATGTATGACTATTTTACATAGAAATTGTAATTAAATATTTGAAAACTACAAAATATTGCTGGGAGAAATTAAACTAGACTTACAAAAATTGAGGGTTATAACATTTCCATAAGTTGGAAGTTTCAAAGTTAAGATGTCAATTTTCACAAATTGATGTATACATTCAACATAATTGTCATTAGAATTCTAGCAGTTTTTGTTTTTGTGAGAATTAACAAGGTGATCTTATGATTAACATGAAAATGCATAAGACATCCATCATGATTTAAAGAACAACAAATCTGGAGAACTTATACCAATACATATCAAATGAGTTATAAATGACAATTAAATTGAATAATAGTACAGAATAGATTAAATAGAACCAGACTGACACATACACCATTACCAAATTTATGATACAAATATGTCTGTGCAATACAGTGGAGAAAGGATTTTTTCCAATGAACTGTGCTGGGCAATGAAATATCCATATGGAAATATTTAAAATTCTCTGAAAGGAAATGTGAATTGCTGATCAACGTTTAAAAAGAGTCTCATCTTACTAATATTCAAAAAAAAAAAAAAAAAAAGGAAAAGATGAAAAAGAAACCACAAGCTAAAACAATATTGTTGTCAAGTGTATTGAGACTCATGGTGATCCAATGTGTGTCACAGTTCTGCTGTGCTCCACAGCGTTTTCTGTGGCTGTGATCTGTCAGAAGTATATCACTAGGCCCTTCTTCCAAGGAACCTCTGGGTGGTTTCAAACCACTAATCTTTCAACAATTTCAAGTAGTCTAGTCTTCCACTAATACATGGGGGATACAAATTACAATGGCAATGTGAGGCTATTAGAAGACATTTGAAATATAATAATAAAAGTATTTATCAATAGTGTTAGAAGCGGCTAAACCAGAACTGTGATGGTAACTTATAGCCTTCAATGTTTATATTGTTGTTGTTGTTATGTGCTGTCGAGTCGGCCCCAACTCATAGCGACCCCTCCTTGGGTATCTGAGGTAATATCACTACAGAAGTAGGATTGCCCAACCGTCCTTCCCAGGAGTGGCTGGTGGGTTTGAACTGCCAGCCTTCTGGTTAGCAGACAAGTGCCTTAGGCACTATGCTACCAGAGCTCCTAATGTTTATATCAGGAAGAAAAAAATTCTAAACATTGACAAAGTGAGTACCCAACTTAAAAAACTGGAGAAAATAAGGAAAACTCACAAACTACGTGGAAGTAAGGCAGAGACACAGTGACACAGAATAGACACAGCATCCATTTATGATCAATATCTTAGCAAATTTATTAAAATAGGAAACTAAGAATGAATGAGAGGACTTAAAATTAGTTCCTCAAAATTACTATTAAAATAAAAAATTCTGGCAAAATCTTTTAAGAGCAAAAGCTGATAATTCAGAAACTAATATGAACCAAAAGAGACTATAGCTTTATTTAACATTGAATAATAAGATGTTAAAAAATTAAATGAGTAATTTTATGCCACCATGTCTGGAGTAATTAGTTGATACCACTAAAGAAGAAATAAATTACTCACGATTCCTATGAATAGTAATTGTTAACAGGAATTATATTTCTTTTTTAGTGTAGTCAACTCTATTGGAGGAATTTTCCCACTTCTGAGCCTCCCACTTTGTTCCCTCTGCCTGAGATGCTTTTCCTTAGGTCTCCACTTGGGTAACCACATTTCCTTAAGCTTTATTTTTACATGTAGTGTCATTAGTGAAGACTACTACATAAAATAATGAATTTCCTGCCCTCTTTCTCTCACGTGCCCTGCTTTCTTTAGCTTTGTAGTACTTATCACCATAGCGCATATTTACATGTATATTTGTGAATGATTTCACTCCCAGTTAGCCTATGCTCCATGAGGATGGAGACTTCATGTAATTTGTAACTTCTAGATTTTCATTTGGAGCAAAGAGTGATGAATGATAAGATAACTTTATGATGATTTCAATAAAACCAAAAAATCAAACTCACTGATATCAAGTCACTTCTGACTCATAGCGACCTCCTTTGGATTTCTAAGGCAGTAAATCTTTATGGAACTAGATTGCCCAGTCTTTCTTCCATGGAGTGGCTGGTGGGTTTGAATCACCAACCTTCTGGTTAGCAGTCAAATGCCTTAGGCACGACACCACCAGAGCTCCTTTCAATTGGTAGAGTAAAAATATGGCATGCCAGGTCAGCATCTATTTATGATCAATATCTTAGCAAATATGAAATAAGAGAGATTTCTTTAATTCAAGAATCTCTTGTTAGATTTCACTGGGCTCTCAAAAACCATGCCTCTTGATATTCATATCCATCACACAGTGACTCTGGTTTGGCCACATGACAAGCAAAGCCAATGTGACAGACACAAGCAGAGATTTAATAAGTGCTTGCCCATGTGACTTGTCCTCTTGGTCCTTTCATTACTCAGATTATGCTTGCAATCTGGCCTTAAGCTATGAGAAGCCCATTTAGCCCTGCAGAAAGGCCATATAGGCAAGAATCAAGGGTCAGCCTATGGCTCCAGTTAAACTCCCAGCTATAAATTAACACTAACTTGCTTGGATCAGGCAAGCAGTCTGTACAAACAC
>NW_006922288.1:1014740-1019748 GCF_000298275.1 Orycteropus afer afer
AAACCACTTCCAGGGAGATTACATACTGAAATAGTAAAGTCAAAACTTCAGAAAGTAACTGTAACAGATTATCTTTATGTCCTTGAGAATAGGAAAGGATTCTTAATTAAATCACACAAAGAGTGTTTACCAGAAAGGAAAAGACGTACTTAAATCAATTCCACAAACCACGATTAGAATATCTACATACACATCAAAGGAAACCATAGAGAAAGTGAAAAATCAAGCTATAGAATGGGAGAGAATATTTGCCACTCTTATAAGTGACAAGATTTAGTATTTAGTATTAAACTAAAAAAAAAAAATAAAAACCTCACTGCCATGAAGTCAGATCTGACTCATAGCGACCCCTACTTGGGTTTCCAAAGTGGTATCACTATGGAAGTAGGTTGCCCAAGCTTTCTTCCAAGGAGTGGCTGGTGGGTTTGAACTGCCCGCCTGCTGACTAGCAGTCAAATGCCTTAGGCACTACACCACCAGAGCTCTTCTACAAATCAGTGAGAAAGAAAATGACTCCAATGAAATTGGGCAGAAGTCCATAAACAAGCCCCAAATGGTCAATAAACATGAATAAATATGAAAACTTGTTAATAACATGAAAAAGAAATTTTCATGTTACAGTGTGCTATGACTTCAAAACTACACTTATTGTCACAACATTGTTAAGTAAGTATATAAAACTATGAGAACTCTTATACAAAGCTTGTTGTTGTTGTTTTCATGTGCCACCAAGTCGGCCCCGACTCATAGTGACCCCTCCTTGGGTTTCCGAGACAGTATCACTACGGAAGTAGGATTGCCCAACCTTCCTTCCCAGGAGGGGCTTGTGTGTTTGAACCGCCAGCCTTCTGGTTAGCAGTCAAGTGCTTTTAGCCACTATGTACCAAAGCTTATGGAAGTGGAAATTGCTAAAACTACTATGAAAGCAAGCCATTTCACATTACATGGGGATATATATATTTTTTAATTGTGATTTGGGTGAAAGTTTAGAGAACAAATTCATTTTCCATACAGCAGTTCACATACATATAGTCTCATGACATTGACTGCAATTTCCCATAATGCAACAGCTCTCTTCCCGATTCCTCCCCATAGTTACCTATTCTTAGTGGGGATTTTTTGATGTGAAAGGAATTAAGCACTACAAACTATTAATCATTATTGTTTTATAGAAATTAGAATGTGAGTTTTAATTGCATTGCTTTTTGGTGCTAGAAATGTAGTGAAATATTATTATTTCTAATAATATTAGTATTGGTCTCTTATTTAGTTCAGGCTTCCATTACAAAAGATGACAAAAGAAAATAAATAAATAAATAAAACTGGATTACTGGATTCTCTAGGGAAGCAGCATGTTTAAAAAGATCAGTAAGAGTTTATGGGAGAAGAGTTTGAAGCTGGTGATCAGCTTTGATCACTACCTACACAAGAAAAACAGCTGTGGTGAGTGTTTCAATATTGAATGAGGAAAAGGGAAATATTTTATGGAAACTCTGACAGAACCTTATGTTCCTTGAGCTGCATTTGAAAAAGCAAGATTGTTAACTCTAACAACGAAGACACTAACTTCCTTGAAAATGAGCAGATTAACAAAATCCAATTATCAGATTTAAATAAATATTCTATGATAATGAGTCATTTAAGGAAAATCAGTTAGTTGAAAAAGGTTAATATTTTATGTGTTTATGTAACCATTCAGTAAAATAATTTTTAAGCATTTCCTCAAGTAATTCCTAATAGCACTATGAGAAACAGATCCGTAGATAGATATCTTTTGTGCTTTTCACTCTGGTGCTCTGGTAGTGTGGTGCCTGAGGCATTTGACTGCTAACCAGAGGGCTAGCAGTTCAAACCTACCAGCCACTCCTCAGAAGGAAGACTCGGCAATCTACTTCTGTAGTGATACCACTTTGGAAACCCAAGGTGGAATCACTATGAGTTGGATCCGACTTTATGTCAGTGAGCTTGGCTTTTTAGTCTAATGCTTCTGTGTGCCAATTACTAATATAGAAATATTTAGATTTAATGTAGCATTTGAATTAGAAAAACCAAATGATTGGGGCTCAGATGCTCAGATATTATGTGACTTAAATACTCTGAGCCTTCTTTTTCTCATAATAATGTCTGTGTGGATTAAATTATTTAATGATGATTTCTAGCACAACGTCTGTCCTATAAAAATGAACACTTAACAATTTTTTTCCTTCTCTGTTGAATTATAATTACTTGTGCAAATTTGGCTAATCAAACTATTAAATGATCTAAAATAAGAATTAAATATGGACAATAATGTTGTTTTTCACTTTACTGACTCAAGGAAAAAGAGGTAAGAAAAAAAAGGACTGAGTTTTACTGAATTACTTAATATGGTCCTTCTAGTCATAGTCTTTGTAACTATCCCCAAATGACTAGAAGGGACTATGCAAATGTTAGGGGCCTGTGGCCCACCAAGGAGATTGGATATCTTGCTAATAATGTAAACACTTGTGGGAGTTGGACCTTGGAAATAAGTTATACAGAATTCCAATGTGGAGGTTGCTCAGATTTGCCATCCTACTGGGCTTAAAGCGAGCCATTCCAGAGCTGAAAAGAGGGGTCTGGCTAACACCAAGAAGAAGAAAAGGGAGCAAAGCATTTCTTTTGACCTGTGGTCCCTAAGCTTGGAACTCCCTTGACCTAGGAGACAGAAAGCTTTAACACCAGAGAGGAGAGAAGCAGATGCAACCAAGACAGAAAAGAGAGCAGAATCAGGAGACCAGTAGGACACAGCGTGGTGGGCTTCTAGACCCAGAGACTGAGAAAGCTGAATGCCATTGGGCAGGGAGTTTGCTGGTGGAGTGCGGTGGCTCTGGGCAGTTATTGCTAGAACTAAAACAACTTCATTACACTTGCCTGAGCAAGGCAGAGGACAAGAGACCACAGGGCCAAAGTGCCAAGGACACAAAGACAGGCCTGCCTTCAGCACAGGTGAGAAAATGTTGTCTTGATCAAAGAACTGTATCCAGAGTGTTCCTGAACTTGGATAGTAACCTGTTACTTCACTAATCAACCCCATAATTGTGAGTATTGTCTGTGAGTTCTGTGAGGCCATTACAATGTATGATCATACCCAATAGTGAAGTAGAGAGTGTCATGTAAGAGACAATGGTGTCAGAACTGGTAAAAAGGTTGAAGAGTGGAGGCAGGAGAGGCAGATTCTGTCTCAAAAGAATCCTCCTTAGGCTGTTGATGCTGATAATCATCCTCCAAGCCCCTTGAGAAGTTAGAATAGGAGGTCAGATGATAACACCTCTGTCATGCCATTTTTCCAAAGACATGGAAAGGAAGAAATTATGTCAGAAGCAACATAAAACTGCTCCAACAGGGTTGCTCCAAATTGCTCTCTAGTTCCTCCTTGTTTTCTATTATCTGGTATGAGGTTTTGGTGAAAATGGATAAAGCTGGGAGCTTTCTAGATAGATTAATTTTATGTTTCATTTTCACAGATTAAGAGAAAGAGACTTTACATTTGGCAACCAAACAATCATTTTTAACATTTTACTTAATTGAATATCTATCTTTACTGTAAATCTGAAACCACTGACCCATGTCAGACAGTAGAATGTACTACTGAAATGTACAAATGCCAAGTTCACTCTTCAGGGAAGAGAAGAATATGAGAGGCAGAATAAGTCTGGATTTCAGTAGGAAAGACTGGCATCACATATTAGAAAAATTGCAAAGCATACAAGAGCTATTGAATTAATCAAGGAAAGTCTCTCTCAAAATGATGAGGAATTGGGAGGGAAGGCAGGCCTCAGAATTTTGCTAGTACAGTGGTTGAGGCATTCAGCTACTAAACAAAAGGCTGGTGGTTCAAACCCACCAGCCACTTAAAGGGAGAAAGATGAGGCAGTTGGCTTCCTTAAAGATTTACAGCCTAGGAAACCTTACAGGCAGTTCTATTCTGTCCCATAGGATTGCTATGAGTCAGAATTGACTAAATGGCAGTGTTTTTTGGGGGGAGGAGGGAAAGTTATGAACTAACTCATCAGCCCTCAAACTGAAAAGGTGTCCTAGTGACCAAGTGGTTAAGTACTCAGCTGCTAACTGAAAGATCAGTGGTTTGAACCCAATAGCTATTCCATGGGAGAAAGACATGGAATTCTGCTTCTGTAAGGAGGCAGCTTTGGAAATCCGATGGGGCAGTTGTATGCTGTTCTATAGGGCCACTGTCAGTTGGAATTGAATAAATAGAAATGGGTTTGGTTTGGGTTATCTTCAAGAAGGAGAAATTTTGGTATTTCTCTTCCACAAAGCCCAAAATACTGGACAAGGAAACAAAATTTCATTTTTTGCTTCTCAGAAATGGATATTGCTTTATTTCTTTTTGAAATTCTCATTTGATGTTGCAAATAATAAGAGAAAGTGAAACAAATGAAGATTCAGAGATAAAGTTAAATTTGTTTTTGTTATGTGTTCTCAAGTCAGACCCGACTCATAGCTACCCCTCCTTGGGTTTCCAGGCAGTATCACTACATAAGTAGATTGCCCAAACTTCCTTCCGAGGAGTGGCTGGTGGATTTGAACCGCCAGCCTTCTGGTTGGCAGTCAAATGCCTTAGGCACTGTGCTACCAGACCTCCTCACTTAAGTTAACTTAACTAAGTTAAGTTAGATACCAGAAAATGCACCAGGAAATTGGATTACACACTGAATCTGAGAATAACATGTACCTCTTTCCTGTGCAAAACTTTTTGCTCTTGATTTCAATGAGATTTCCATTAGATAAGATAATAATTGGAAAGGAAAAAACACTATATAATTTGACCCTTTGGTCCACAATTTTAGGGGCTCTCCCTATGATATTGTTTGACAGGAAGGGACTTTAAGGATTATCCTGTCCAACCAGCTAATCCATTTTTCAATTCCCAATACTATATTTCCTCTACAGACCCATTCCATTTGCTTAAAAAAGGCAGTACACTATATAAAAACGCAACACATACAATTTTCAGATCTGTAGTCAA
>NW_006922288.1:1020708-1022619 GCF_000298275.1 Orycteropus afer afer
TGTAAGTGGGCTGTGACAGCTGTATGGCTAAGTGGAAGCATCTCTGGACTCTTGTTCACAACAGCCACATTCTCTCTCACATTCTGTAGAACCACAGTAATCCACCAGTTCTTCTGTGATGTCCCTCAGTTGATAAAGCTCTCCTGCTCCAATGACTATCTTGGAGTTGTTGGAGTGAACGCTTTCATGGCTATGATGGCATTGATCTGCTTCACCTCCATTGTCCTTTCCTACATCCACATCTTCTCCACAGTTCTTAGAATACCCTCTTCTGCGGGCCGATCCAAAGCCTTTTCCACCTGCCTGCCCCACCTCTTTGTTGTCTCATTTTTTCTCTCCACAGGTATCTTTGAGTTTCTCAAACCAACTTCAGATTCTCCAACAGTTTTTGACCTGATGGTTTCTATCTTTTATACAGTAATACCCCCAACTCTCAACCCTGTTATCTATAGCCTCAGGAATGAGGTCATGAAAGAAGCTTTCAGAAAGTTAGTGTTAGGTGGAGAATTCACCAGGAAAAAAATATTTTTGTCCTGTTGTTGATGGCTGGAAAATATTACATGCAGTGAACATGTTAAAGAATATTGAGTTCCTGCAATATGTGGTATTAAGGGAAAGCAATAACACATTTTTTTTCCTTGTGGATTAATCATGCATTACAGCCATTGTCATTAGGGAAATACTTCATTTTCCAAGTGAAGAGAAAATAAACAAGTATAGCATTTTATTGTATGTATACTACTCTCTTTTCCTTCCCAACGCATGTGAACACAGACATAAACACATACATAGAAACACTATCAATTATAAGCACATTTTTCCCCTCTGAGTAGGCAATATTACAACAAAGAAGGGATAAAACAGTAATAATTTACCCACAGTTACCACAACTAAACAAACCAACTATTTTTACATCATTTGGTTAATTCTTATCTTTATACATATCACTTTTGTATATTGATTCAAGGATCCCTGGTGCAACAATTGAGCAATTGGCTACTAACCACAAGACTGGCAGTACAAACACACCCAGTAGCTGTGCAGGGAAAAGGGGACAATCTGCTTTTGTAAAGATTCTGGTCTGGAAAACCCTATGATGCAGTTCTACTCAGTCACTTAGGGTCCCTATAAGTTGAGAATTAACTCAGCTGTACTCAACAACAATGTGCAACTACATAGCCTACTTTTATAATGTTCATGGATGCATGACATTCAATGAAATTCATATCATAATACAATAAAGCCTACAAAACCTGGAAACTGTGTAACTCATGTTAGAGAATGAAAGTCAATTATTTTCCACTAAAAAAAAGCAATAGATAAGTGATAAGACTTCACTCTGTCAGAGGCACAAAACCTGACAGACTTGGGAGAACAAGGCAGTTCCATTAAGTTCCATTTCTCACAAGTTTCACTGTACATTTAGACATTCATCTATTATTACAATTTCCAATTTTTAAATCTAATAAAGAAGGCTGAAAATGAAAGGTCTGCTCTTCATAATTCCAAAGAATAAGGTTGTTGAATAAAACTGCATAGAATGTTCAAGTCTCTTGAACATGTGAGACCATATTGTTTTCCAACAGTATTGAACTATTTTATGCAGCCACTAGTCTATGGACCTGTGTGTTCACCTACATGTTTCATATGATTTTATTCACTTACACAAAAATTGTTTATAGAGAACCTCTGAGGTGACTGACATAACACTAGATGTCTGCCATGCAAAAGCGTACAATATATACACAGTATTGTATATTGTAGAGATTTTTAATTTTTGTCATGTTTATGGTAGCAAAATTTTACTGTTTATACTTTTAAAAATTTCATGACAGCTCCAGGAATGAAATGTGATTAAAATATTTATGTATTTATTTTTCATATTATCCACTTAAATTTATATATTTTTAT
>NW_006922288.1:1022934-1032397 GCF_000298275.1 Orycteropus afer afer
ACATGTTTTAGCACAATTTCTGAGATAATTATTGCATTTAATTATTATTTTAATGGAACCACTGAATGACAAAAGGAGCATCTTGTTGCTGTTAGTTGCCATTGAGTCAGCCCTGATACATAGTGACCCCATGCGCAACAGACGAAATAGTGCTCAGTCCTGAGCTATCCTCACAGTCCTTGCAATGGCCCATTGTGGTAGCCACCTTGCAAATCCATCTTGTGGAGGGTCTTCCACTTTTGCATTGACCCTCTACTTTACTAAGCAAGATAGCTCTCCTCAGGGACTGGTCACTTTTGACAGCATGACCAGTAGATGAAATGAAGTCTGGCCATTCTTGCTTCCGAGGAACATTCTGGATGCACTTCTTCCAGGACAGATTTGTTTGTTTTTCTGGCAGTCCTTAGTATTTTCAGTATTTCTCACCAACATCACAATTCAAAGGCATCAACTCTTCTTCAGTCTTCCTTATTCATTGTCCAGCTTTCACATATTTCAATTGTGTGAGGCAATTGAAAATACCATGGTTTGGGCTAGGTGCACTTAGTCTTCAAAGTGACATCTTTGCTCCTTAACACCTAAAGAGGTCTTTTGCAACAGGTTTGCCCAGTGCAGCAATATGGCTTCTGATTTCTTGACTGCTGCTTCCATGCCTGTTGATTGTGGATTCAAGTAAAATGATATCCTTGACAACTTCAATCTTTTCTCCATTTATTGTGATGTTATTTATTGGTCTAGTTGTGATGATTTTGTCTTCTTCATGCTGAGATGTGATCCACACTGAAGACTGTAGTCTTTGATCTTCAGCAGTAAATGCTCTAAGACATCTTTACCTTCAGCAAATATGATTGTGTCATCTGCACATTGCAGACTGATACTGAGTCTTCCTCCAATCCTGATGCTGCATTCTTCTTCATATAGTCCAGCATCTCAAATTATTTGCTAAACATACAGATGGATTAAGTATGGTAAAAAGATACAACCCTGATACACACTTTCCTGATTTTAAACCAAGCAGTATCCAGTTGTTTTGTTTGAATGACAGCCTCTTTATTTGTGTACAAGTTCCTCACAAGCACCATTAAGTGTTCTACGATTCTGATGCTTCACAATGTTGTCTATAATTGTTATGATCCACACAGTCAAATGCCTTTGCATAGTCAATAAAACACAGGTAAACATCTTTCTGGTACTCTTTGTTTTTAGCTAAGCTCCATCTAATGTCAGCAATGACATCCCTCATTGCATGTCCTCTTGTGTTTCCAGCTTGCATTTATAGAGTTCCCTGTCAATGTACTGCTGCAACTGTTTTTGAATTATGTTCACCAAAGTTTTACATACATGTGATATTAATAATAATGTTCAATAATTGCCATTTTTCTTCAAAACAGGCACAAATATCCATCTCTTTCAGTCAGTTGGCTAGGTTGTTGTCTTCCAAATTTCATAGCATGAAGAATAAGTGCCTCTAGAGATACATCTGTTTGTTGACACAACTCAATGGGTATTCCATCAATTCCTGGAGCCTTGTTCTTAGTCCATTCTTTCAGTGCAGCTTGGACTTCTTCCTCAATACCATTGGTTCTTGGTCATATGCCACTTCTTGTAATATCTGAAAGTTGATCAAGTTGTGTGTTGTGTTATTTTTTAGTACAGTGATTGTGTGTTCCTTCCATTTTCTTTTGATGCTTTCTGCATCATTCAATATTTTGCCCATAAAATCCAATACTGCAATTCAAAGCTGGAGTTTTTACTTTAGCTCTTTCAAGCTTAAGAAATGAAGTCTGTCTTCCCTTTCAGTTTTCTAACTCAAGGTTTTGCATATTTCATTACAATATTTTACTTTGTCTTCTCAAGCTGTCCTTTGAAATTTTCTGTTCAACTCTTTTATTTCATAATTTCTTCCATTCTATTTAGCTACTCTAGGATCAACAGCAAGTTTCAGAGCTTTTTCTGACATCTGTTTTGGTCTTTCCCTCATTTCTTGTCTTTTTAATGTCTTTTGCTTTTGCCATGTATGATATACTTCATGTCATCCAACAACTTCTCTGGTCTTGGGTCATTGGTGTTCCATGTGTCAAATCTATTCTTCAGATTGTCTCTAAATTCAGGTGAGATATAATGCTAGTCATATTTTGGCTCTTGTGGACTTGTTTTAATTTTCTTCACCTTCAAGTTGAACTTGCTTATGAGTAACTGATGTCTATTCTACAGTCAGCTCTTAGCCTCCTTTGGTTGAAGATATTGAGCTTCTTCATCACCTCTTCCCACAGATGTAATTGATTTGACTAAGGTTTATTCCATTTCTTAAGATCCACATATATAGCTGCCATTTGTGTCATTGAAAATATTATATGCAATGAATAAGTCGTTGGTCTTGCAAAATTTTATCATGTGATCTCTAGCTTCATTTCTATCACCAAGGCCATATTTTCCAACTAATGATTACTCTTTGTTTCTAACTTTCACATTCCTATCACCAGAAATAAATAAATACATTTTGATAACATGTTTGGTTAATTTCAGACAGCAGAAGTTGACAAAAATCTTCAATTCCTTTATCTTTGACTTTAGTGCTTGGTGAGTAATTTGAATAATAACTGTATTAACTGGTCTTCCTTGCAGGTGTATTAATATCATCCTATCACTGACAGCATTGTACGTCAATATGGATCTTGAGAGTTCTTTTTGGTGATGAATGCAATGCCATTCCTCTTCAATTTGTCACTCCTGTCATAGTAGGCTATGATTGTCTGATTAAACATGGCTGATATTTGTCCATTTCATCTCATTAGTTCCTAAGATACTGGTCTTTATGCATTCCATTCCATCTTTGACAACTTCAAATTTTCCTGTATTCATACTTCATACATTCCACATTCCAAATATTAATAAACATTTACAGTAGTTTCTTCTCATTTTGAGTAGTGCCCCATCAGAAAATGAACATCCTGAAAGTTTACTTCATCCATGTCATTAAAGTTGACTCAACATTGAGAAAGCATTCTTCCCTAGTCATATTCTGAGTTCCTTCCAACCTGAGGGGCTCTTCTTCTGGCACTATGACAGACAATGTTCCACTGCTATTCATGAAGTTTTCTAGTAATATATCTGACAGCTGATATTGATAAGACTTCATTGGCCAATTTTTTCAGAAGTGAATAGCCTATTGTTCCCAGTCTTAGTCTGGAAGTTCCTCTGAAAACTGTTCACCAAAGGGGACCCTGCTGGTACTTAAAATACTCATGGCATAGTTTCCAGCCTCACAACAATCCACAACCCACTACAATACAACAGTCTGATAGATGAGTGGTGGAAAAATAGCACAGCTATTTTACTATCTGGTCTTATACTTTCCATTCTTTTTTATTAATATGTATTTATATATTCTTGCTAATTAAATAATATTGTAATTGTGTTTCCTGAAATATTTTGAGTAGTAGAACCATTCTCGATCTATAAAGTATTTTATTTATCTTCTATTCTTCTCACAAATGTGTTTTAACCTCTTAATCCTTTCCTTTAAGTGTTCTCTGTTCTTGAGATGACTCCATCTTTCAATGTTTATAACTTGAGAAATGTTGTACACTTTACAATTAAAAGTTTGTTTTTGGTAATAAATACTAAAATTATATTGTTTGTATCAAGTCAAATTTTATTAATTCTCTTTATGAAAGTAAATCACATTTCCCTATGGTCTTACCTTGTAATTTTGTTGTTGTTGTTGTTATGTGCCATCGAGTCAGACCCAACTCATAGTGACCCCTCCTTGGGTTTCTGAGGCAGTATCGCTACGGAAACAGATTCCCCAAACTTCCTTCCGAGGAGCAGCTGGTGGGTTTGAATCGACAGCCATGGGTGTGGCAGGTGACTGCCTTAGGCCTGAGGCCATCCCCTAGGGCCCCTTGTAATTTTACATTTGTGTAATTAATATAAACCTGATACATTTTCTATTTATATTTAATATGCATTGCAGTTACCTAGGATTTTTGAATAGCATCTTGAATTATGGGAATTTCCACATTACTAGTACAACCTCCTCATGCAGAAAACAAAAACTCACTGTCTATGTCTCCCTTGCAGCTAGAATGCAGGCATAGGACATTGGTTCTAAAATTAGATGCTACAGACTGACACTTCAACTTAAGAGCAATGTGAGAAAGCAGGCATTATGTGGAAAACATGTTGTATGAGGTTGTTTGCTGAGGCTTTGAGTTTTGGGAAGTTTGTATTCATGATGTATTGGTAAGGTCACCATTACATATTTTAAAAAATTATTGTGATTAATGAGAAAGTATACAGAGCAACTTGGCTTTTCACTCAACAATCTATACACATTCTGTTTTGTGACACTCACTGAATCTCTACAGTACAACAGCACCTTTCCCACTTCCTGTTCATGCCCATTGCTCCTGTTAGTCTTCCTTATAATCTTGTCCCACATTTTATCTCTAGGCAAATGCTGCCCAATAGATCTCATATGGTTGATTGTTCCAATGACTATATACTCTTCTGATATCACTGTTCACCTTATAGGCCTATCTATACTTTGACTAAAGTTGATACATAGGGGTTGAGTTCAGTTCCTACTTGAAGAGTGTCTAAATACCATAATCTTAGAGGTTCCACCAGTTTCATCACTCGAGTAAGCCTGGTATATTTCGTTTTTTATCATTTTAAATTTTATCCTACATTTCATTTTTCTGTAATTGGCTATCCAGTTTTGTCAGTACCATTTGTTAAAGATACTATCTCTCCTCCATTTGATGAGTTTTATGCCATTGTCAAAGATCAACTGTCCGTAGGTAAATGGCTTAACTTCTGGTTTCTCAATTTTGTTTTATTGGGTATGTGTCTGTCTGTCATTGTACCACTACCAGGCTGTTTGACTATAGTGGCTGTGTAGTAGGTTTTGCAATAGAGGAATATGAGGTCTCCGAACTTGTTCTTCTTCTTAAGTCATTCTTTTTTTTTTTTTTTTTCATCTAGACCTCTTTCTTGTCTATATAAAGTTGGTGATTAGTTTTTCCCTCTCTTTAAAGAATGATGATGCCATCTGGATGGAGATTGAATTATATCTGTAGATTATTTTGGGTACTATTGGCATCTTCAAAATGTTCAGTCTTCATATTCATGAGCATGACATGTTCTTCCATTTGTGTAGGTCTCTTTTGTATTCTTGTGTTATTAGTTTTGTCTGTATAGGTCTTTTTGTCTCTGGTAAGATTTATTCTAATTTATTTTATCTTTTGGTTGCCTATTGTAAATGAAATTGTTTTCCTATTTCCTTTTCAGGAATCTTTTTGTTGATGTTGATGAAACAACTGATTTTTTTAGTTGATCTTGTACTCTGCCAATTTGCTGGTTCCTTCTATTAGTTCCAGTAGGTTTTTTGCTGATTCCCTGGGTTTTCTACATACAGGATCATATCATCTGCAATCTGGCATAGTTTTACTTCTTTCTGACCTATTTGGATGTCTTTTATTTTTCTTTATTCCCTTATGACTCTGGCTAGGATTTCCTAATATCCATAATGATTTGAAGACCAACAAATCTGGGGAAATCATACCAATAAATATCAAATGCATTATAAATGACAATTAAATTGAGCAACAGTACAGAATAGATTAAACAGAAGCAAACTGACACATATGCCATTACAAAATGTAGGATACAAATATATCTCTGCAGTACAGTGGGGAAAGGATTGTCCTTTCAACAAACAATGCTAGGGCAATGAAATATCCATATAAAAATATTTTAAATTCTCTGAAAAGGAAATATGAGTGGCTGAGCAATATTTAAAATTAGTCTCATCTTAAAAATACTGAAAAAGGGAAAAAGAAAATATTCAAAAATAACAGTTGCTGTTGTGTCACTTCTAACTCATGGTGATCACATGTGTGTCACCGTATAACTGTGTTTCATAGGGTTTTCTATGGCTGTGAAGTATATCACAAAAATGGATCATCAGGTCCTTCTTCCAAGGAGATTCTGGGCAGTTTCAAACCACTTATCTTTCAACTGGTGAAACAAGGATCTGGAAATTGACAGAACACCCACTAAGATGTTTCAACAAATAGATGCCACACTAGAGGCACTCACTTGGATCTCACAAGGGATTTGGAGGACAGCTACCTGGTCAACTGACCAGAAGAGATTCATATTTGTTCCCATTCCAAAGAAAATTGATCCCACAGAATGTGGAAATTATCAAACAATATCATTGATATCACACACAAGTAAAATCTTACTGTAGATGATTCAAAAATGGTTGCAGCAGTATACTGACAGAGAACTTCCAGAAATGCAAACTGGATTCAGAAGGGAACGTGGAGTAAGGGATGTCATAGCTGATGTCAGGTGGATCTTGGCTCAAAGCAAAGAATACCAGAGAGATGTTAACTTGTGTTTCATTGACTATGCAAAGTCATTCGATGGTGTAGAGTGTAACAAATTGTGGATAACATTAAGAAGAATGAGAATTCCAGAACACTTAATTGTACTCATGGGGAAACTGTATATAGACCAGGAGGCTGCCATTGGAACAGAACAAGGGGACACTGCATAGTTTAAAATCAGGAAAGAGTGTGTCTGGGTTGTCTCCTTTCACCTTCCTTATTCAATCTGTATGTTCAGCAGATAATCTGAGAAAGTGGACAATATGAAGAAGAACATGGCATCAGGATTGAAGGAAGGCATCTTAACAACCTGAGATATGCAGACAACACAACTTTACTTGCTGAAAGTGAGGATGACTTGGAGCACTTACTGAGAAAGATTGAAGACTACAGTCTGCAGTATAGATTATGCCTAAATATAAAGAAAACATAATTCATCACAACTGGACCAATAAGCAGCATCATGATAGATGGAGAAAAGATTGAAATTGTCAAAGACTTCATGTTACTTGGTTATACCATCAACACCAATGGTAGCACCAGTCAAGACATCAAAAGATGCATTGCCTTGGGCAAATCTGCTGCAAAAGATCTCTTTCAAGCGCTGAAGAGCAAAGATATCTCCTTGAAGACTAAGATGCACCTAACTCAAGCCATGGTATTTTTAATCACTTTATGTGCATGTCAAAGCTGGACAATGAATAAGGAAGACTGAAGGAGAGTAGATGCTTTTGAGTTGTGGTCTTGGTGAAGAATGCAGAAAGTACTGTGGACTGCTAAGAGACTAACAAATCTGTCCTGGAGGAATAGCAGCCAGAAAGCTCCTTGAAAGCAAGAATGGCCAGACTTTGCCACCTACTTTGGTCATGCTCTAAGAAGGGACCATTCTCTGGAGAAGAATGTCATGCTTGGTAAAGTGGAGGGTCAACGAGATGGATTGACATAGCAATGGGCTCAGGTATAGTAGGGATCTTGAGGCTGGCACAGGACTGGGCAGTGTTTTGTTTTGTTGTACATAAGGTTGCTATGAGTTGCAGACAATCTGACGGCACATAACAACTACAACAACGACAACAATCTTTCAACAACAGTTTGAATTAGTCACGTCTTCCACTAATAATTGGGGAATAAAAATTTCAATGGCAATGAGAGGGTATTAGAAAACATTAGAACTTTAATAATGAAAGTATGAAAAGCAGCTAAACTGGAACTGTGATGATAACTTATATCCTTTAATACTTATATTAGGGCGAAAAAATGCTAAACATTGAGTACCTAACTTTAGAAACTAGAAATAAAAATGGAAAAACCACAAATTAATTAAAGTAAAGCAGTGATATAGCAATACAAATGAGAGCAAAAGTTATCAAAATAGTAAAGTAAGAATTATGGAGAGGACTTACAATTCTGTACCCAAAAATACTACTAAAATGAAAACAAATGTCTTGCAAAATCTTTTAAGAATAAAAGCTGAAAATTTGGAAATTAATATTATGAACCAAAAGGGACATAGCTTTAGGTAACAGTGAATAATAAGATATTAAAGAATTAAATGAGTAAGTTTCTGCCACCATGTTTGAAAAATTAGTTGATGACACTAAAGAAGAAATAAACAACTCACTATTCCTATTAATAGGTGCTCTTGTAGCATAGTGCCTAAGGCACTTGACTGCTAACCAGAAGGCTGGTGGTTCAAATCCACCAGTCACTCCTCAAAAGAAAGGTTGGGCAATCCTAATTCTGTAGTGATATTGCCTTGGAAACCCAAGGAGGGGTCGCTATGAGTCGGGGCCGACTCGACGGCACATAGCAACAACAACAACAACATTCCTATTAATGGGAACTCTGGTGGTGTAGTACCTAAGGCATTTGGCTACTACCAGAAGTCTGGCAATTCAAATCCACCAGCCACTCCTCAGAAGGAAGGTTGGACAATCTACTTCTGTAGGGATACCACCTTGGAGACCCAAGGAGGGGTCTCTATGAGTTGGATCCAACTTGATGGCAGTGAGTTGTTTTGTTTTTATTTTAATTCCTATTAATAGTAATATATAGTACATAATTATTACTTACATACTTGAGGAATGTTCTCACATCTGAGCTTCCCACTATGTTTCCTCTGCCTTAGATGCTTTTCCCCAGATCTCCACTTGGTGAACTCCATTTCCTTAAGTTTATTTTTGCATATGTTTTTACTAGTGAAGACTTTACAACAAAAAATAATCAATTTCTTTACTCTCTCATTTACTTGCCCTGCTTTCTTTAGCTTTGTAACACTTATCACCATAGTACATGTTTACTTGTATATTTGTGAATGGTTTCACTCCCAGTTAGCTTATGCTCCATGAGGATAGAGACTTTGGGTAATTTGGGACTTCTGGATTTTCAGACAGAGTACAATGAATAATGAATGAAAGAATAACAATTTTATGATTATTTCAATAGGTAGAGTGAAAATATTGCATGCAAGTCAGCATCCATTTAGGGCAAAAATTGTAGTGAACTTTAAATAGGAGAAGAATATTTAATTCAATAGTTTTTTGTTAGATGTCATTGGGCTCCAAAGAACCATACCCCCTGATATTCATGTCCATCATAAAATGACTGGGTTTGGCTGCATGACAAGTAAAGCCAATGTAATAGATGCAAGCAGAGGATTGATAAGTGCTTGCCCATGTGACTTGTCCCATTGGTCCTTTTGTTCTTCAGATGATCCTTGCAACCTGGCCTTATGTTATGAGAAGCCCAGTTTATCCCTGAGTAAAGTCCATATTGATAGAATCAAAGGTCCACCTATGGCTACAATTAAACTCCCAGATATAGATAACACTAATTTGCTTGGATCAGGCAAGCAGTCTCTACAAACACTGACATATAAATGTATTAAATAGTTATCGTTTTAAGTTAGCAAGTTTTTTGAGGTGTCTCATTACTCAGCAATGTTGTTGTTGTTGTTATGTGCTTCAAGTCAAACCGGACTCATAGCGACCCCTCCTTGGGTTTCCGAGGCAGTATCACTACGGAAGTAGGATTGCCCAACCTTCCTTCCGAGGAGTGGCTGG
>NW_006922288.1:1046669-1049209 GCF_000298275.1 Orycteropus afer afer
GCCTTGTTTCAGTACCTATGCTTAAACTTTCTTTAGAGGGGAATTAATATCTTCACTAAGTTAATTTTTTCTTTTGTTGATATGTGGAGTCAATGCAATTTTCAGGAAAAAGAAAAATTTTGTTTTATTTTTTTGGAAATTGATATAGTGATTATAAAATTTACACAGATGTTGAAGAATGGATGGTAACCAAGAAACTTTTCAAGAATAAAATAGAGTCACGTGTATTACTAGATAATAGGACCTACAATGCATACTCATTAAGACAATATTATATTAATACAAGAGTAGATGGTAAACCAATGGAATAGAATAGAGAACCCAGAAAAGAGTCTCACATACATAGAAATTCCAAATAAATAAATGGCACTGGGACAATTTGTTATCTGTATTGGAGAAAGAAAAAGTAGAGTGAATTTTACCAACCATAATAAAAAGTCATTCTACATAGGTTAAAGATTGACATATTAAAGTCAAAACTTCAGAAAGTAACTATAAGAAATTATGTATTTGAGAACATATCTATTTCCTAAATAATATAAAAAGTCTTTACAAGAAAATGGCTTACTTAAGTCAATTGCACAAACCACAGCTAGAATATCTACATATCAAAGGAAGTCATAGAGTGAAAACAGAAGCTATGGTATGGGGGATATTTGGCACTACTCTATGTGTCCCAGAAAAAGTGAAGCCAGGATGCTCCTAGGGAGTGAAAATGGCCAGACTTCCTCTCGCCTACTTTGGGCATGTTGTCAGAAGGGACCATTTCCTGGAGATGGGTATCATGCTTGGTAAAGTGGAGGATCAGAGAAAAAGGGGAAGACCATCAATGAGATGGACTGACACAGTGGCTGCAATGAGGAGCTCAAGTACAGCAAGACTTGTGAGGCTGACACACGACTGGGCAGTGTTTCCTTCTGTTGTGCATAGAGGTGCTGTGATTCAGAGCCAACTTGATGGCCCCTAACAATAACAACAACAACAATACATGTGAGGAGATTTAGTGTTTAGTGTTAAAGATACAGATTATTTCTACAAATCTGTAAGAAAGGAAATGACTCAAATGAAACTGGGCAGAAGTCCACGAACAAGCCCCTAATTGTCAGTAAGCACATGAATAAACAAGAAACGTTGTTAATAAAATGCAAAAAATACATTAAAGTACAATGTGTTATTATTTCACACTTCCATTTATTGTCAAGCAATACCAAATTAGGCAAGTATGTGAAACTATGAGAACTCCTGTACAAAGCTGATGGAGGTGTAAATTGCTACAACAATTTGGATATATTTTCACATTACATAGATAGGTTTTTTTATATGAATACCCCCAGATAGTGCATAAGGTGAAATAAAGTACTCATACTAGGTTAAATGCTTAAAATTTATTGACACTGAGTATTACAAATGGTTAATCATTATTGTTTTAAAGAAATTAGAATGTGAGTTTTACTTGCATTTTTTTTTTTTTTTTTTGGTGCCAGAAATGTAGACAAAATGAATTATGCTTATCACTCAGGCTTCCATTATGAAACATGACCTAAATTAATAAATAAACCAATATAAATATAACTGGATTCCCAAGGGAAAAGCATGTTTAAAAACATCAGTAGGAGTATAGGTGAGAAAAGTTTGAAGTTGGTGATCAGCTTTGATTGCTACCTACATACAAAATACAGTTGTGGTGAGTTTTCTAATCTTGGATAAAGAAAGAAGGAAACATTTTATGGAAACTCTAAAGAACCTTATGTTCTTTGAATTAAGTTTGACAAACTTTGACTATTAATTCTGAAAATGAGGGATGTTATCTTCCCTGAAAATAAGCAGACTAAGAAAATCCAAACATCAGATTTAGATAAATGTACTACAATAATGAGTCATTTAAGGAAAATAAGTTAGTTGAGAAAGATTAACATTTTATATGTTTATATATGTATTCAGTAAAATAATTTTAATCACTTCTTCAAATAATTCCTAACAAACAACACTATAAGAAACAGATCCTTGGAAGGATGTGTTTTCAGTGTAAGTGTGCCTTTCTCTCATGCTTCTGATTAACAATTATTAACATTTAGAAATTTTTAGATGTAATGTAGCATATGATTTAGAAGAGCCAAATGGTTTATGCCTAAGATATTAATTATGTTACCTAACTAGTCTGAGCCTTATTTTTTTCTCATAGTAATGTTTGTGTGGATTAAATAAAATTCCTTTAAGTTGCTTTTTAGTGAAATTTCTGTCCTATAAAAATGAAAACTTAAAATTGTTTAGATTTTCCCTTCCATGTTGAAAGATAACTACTTGTGCAAATTTGGCAAAATAAAATATTTAGTGAACTAAAATAATAATTAAATATCAACAAAAATGCTGTTCATCACTTTACCAACTCTAGAAAAAAAGGAGAGAAAACGGGACTGAGATGCAGTGAATTATTTCATATAGCCCTTCTAGCCCTAGACTTTGTAACTCACAAAATGACTGGCTGGGACTATGCAAATGTGAGGGGCTTGTGGCCCACCAAGGGGATTGGATAGTTTAAT
>NW_006922288.1:1049519-1058003 GCF_000298275.1 Orycteropus afer afer
GAAAAGGAGGGAGCAGAGCATTTCCCTTTGACCGGTGGTCCCTGGCTTGGAACTCGCTTCACCTAGGATGCAGAAAGCTGTAACACCAGAGATGGAGAGCAGTGAGGGACTTCTGGATAGATGAAGCTTATGTTTCATTTTCCCAGAGTAAGAAAAAAGAAACTTTATATTCAGCAGCCACAACAAATGTTTTCAACATTTAATTTAATTTAGCACTATTTGTATTGTAAATCTAAAACCACTGTCCTTTGTAAGACAGTAGGATGTATGGAAGGAATGATCAAATACCAAGTTCATTGTTCTGGGAAGAGAAGTGTGGAATGCAGAATAATCTGTATGTCAGCAGAAAAGACTGACACCAGACATTAGAAAAACAAAGCAAATGATAGAATACTTTAACTGATCAGCAAAAGTTTCTCTCAAAGTGGTAAGGATTTGGGATAGAATGCTGTCCTCAAATTTGGGATCCTCCCAGTTATTTCTAAGAAGATGGTTTACTAAGATACAAAAAACATTTGGTGAGAAGTTACCTGGTTCAAAGAGACTCTGATATGGTAGTTTTTCCAATTGTTGCTTAGAACTCAGAGATGGAAAGAAAGAATTGAAGGAATAAGAGGGAGTTGTTATGAAGTGAAGACACTCTGGTGGTAGAGTGGTTAAGGCATTCAGCCAGCAACCAAAAGGCTGGTTGTTCAAAATTACCAGCCTCTCCAAGGGAAAAAAAAAAAAGATGAGTCAGTCTGTTTCCTTAAAGATTTACAACCTAGGAAACTCTATGGGTAAATTCTATTCTGTCCTGCAGTGTCCTTATGAGTCAGAATCGACTCAATGGCAGTGTTTCATTCTTTTTTGTGGGGGAGGGGAATTATGAACTAACTCATCAACCCCCAAACTGAAAACGAGTCCTGGCATCATAGTGGCTAAGTGCCCAGCTATTCACTGAAAGGTCAGTTGTTTGAACCCAATGGTCATTCCAAGGAAGAAAGAAATGGTAGGTGGTCTACTTTTGTAAGGATTATGGCTTTGGAAATCCAATGGAGCAGCTCTACTCTGTCTTATAGGGTTCCTGTGAATTGGAATTGACTCAATGGAAATGGATTTGGCTTTGGTTTTCTTACTGAAGGGACAAATTTTTGTTATTTCCATCTCACAAAGCCCAATGCACTGATTTCTCTCTTTGCATAAATATTTATCGCTTTATTCCTCTTGAGATTCTGTTTTGATGTTGCAAATAATAAGAAAATGTATAGGAAATGAAGATTCAAAGAGAATGTTAAGAAAGATACCAGAAAATGCTCCAGCAAATTAGATTTGGTTGATGAATCTGATAATAACATATAACTATTTATTTTTCAAAAGTGTTTCACTCTTTGTTTCAATGAAATTTCCATTAAAGAAGATGCTAATTGAAATGGCAATAACACAACACAGTTTGTCCCTTGGCTTCAGAAGTATGTGGGCTCTTCCTATGACATTAGTTCTTGACAGGAAGGATTTTAAGGATCATCCTCTCCAAAGAGTTAATCCATTTTTCAGTTACCAATACTATATCTCTTCAGCAGGGCCATTCCATCTGCTAATATAAGGCAGTGAATTATATAGAAATGCAACACATCCAATTGTAAGATGTGTAGTCAACAGCTGATTCCTAGTTTTCTGTTGTTGACTTAAAACCCAGCAAATTGGTCATTGCTGGAAATGGCAATTGGTTTTCTTTTTTGGTGATGCAAATGTAACAATTTTTCTGGGACAGAACAAATAATTTTAACATATTTGACTCCACTATAGGTACTGCTTCTCTAGTGTAGACTGTAATCTACATGTTTAGATCCCAAACATCTAGGGCAGAGCACATAATACACAGCAGGTACTTAACAAATAATTGTGTTAAGAAGTAATGATGAATAAATTAATGGAAATTTAGTTTAAAATTTTTCTATTGCATTTTTCATATCCTCTTTGCTTCCAGCTATCACTACAAATGTTATCTTCAGAATGATTATTGGAAACATAACGACAATGAGTGGATTTCTCTTCATAGGGTTTTCTGACATTCGTGAACTCCAGATTTTACATGCTTTTCTGTTCTTGGTGATGTACCTATTATCCCTGGCAGGTAACCTCATCATTTTCATCATTACCACATTCGACCAGCGTCTCCAATCCCCAATGTATTACTTCTTAAAGCACCTTTCCCTGCTAGATCTCTCCTTCATTTCAGTTATGGTCCCCCAGTCTGTTAACAATGCTCTGACAGATGATGGCTACATTTCTCATGCTCAGTGCATACTTCAAGTTTTCTTCTTCACATCTTTTGCTTGGGCTGAAATGGCCATTCTCACAGTGATGTCTTATGACCGCTATGCAGCCATCTGCTTCCCACTGCACTATGAGGTCATCATGCATCCTTGTAAGTGTAAGTGGGCTGTGACAGCTGTATGGCTAAGTGCAAGTATCTCTGGAATCTTGTTCACAATAGCCACATTCTCTGTCACATTCTGTAGAACCACAGTAATCCACCAGTTCTTTTGTGATGTCCCTCAGTTGATAAAGCTCTCCTGCTCCAATGACTATCTTAGAGTGGTTGGAGTGGCTGCTTTCATGTCTCTGATGGCATTCATCTGCTTCACCTCCATTGTCCTCTCCTACATCCACATCTTCTCCACAGTTCTTAGAATACCATCAGCAGGGGGCCGAGCCAAAACCTTCTCCACCTGCCTGCCCCATCTCTTTGTTGTCTCGTTTTTTGTCTCCACGGCTATCTTTGAGTTTCTCAAACCAACTTCTGATTCTCCAACTGTTTTTGACCTTATGATTTCTGTGTTTTATACAGTAATACCCCCAACTCTTAACCCTATTATCTAAAGTCTCAGAAATGAGGTCATGAAAGAAGCTTTCAGAAATTTAGTGTTGGGTGGAAAACTCACCAGGAAATGAACACTTTTATCCTGTTGTTGATGGCTGGACACTATTATATACAAAGAACATGTTCAATATGTAGTGTTAAGAGAAAGCAATACCTTTTTTTTCCTGTAGATTAATCATGAATACAAACATTGTCAGTAGGGAATTCTTACATCTTTTTAGTAATTAAAGCCATTCTTTCAAATTGAAGGAAAATAAACACTGAGCAATAGAAAACTGGCAAGACTTTACCTTATCAAAGGCAGAAAACTTAAGAGACCAGGAAAAACAAGGTGATTCCATTGAATTCCACCTCTCCCAAGTTTCACTGTACATTTAACACTCACCTATTATATACATAAAAGCTCTGGTGATATAGTGCCTAAGACATTTGAATGCTAACCACGAGGCTGGTGGTTCAAACCTACCAACAAATCCTTGGAAGGAAGACTGGGCAATCTACTTCTGTAGATTGGAAACTCAACGAAGAGTTGCTATGAGTCAGAATCATCTCGATGGCAGTGAGTTTGGCTTTTTGGTTTCATTATATACATATAGATTATTTCCAATTTTAAAATCTTATTAATAATGCTGAAAATTGAAGTTCTTCTCTTCATACTTGCAAATAAATTTGTTGAATCAAAGTGAATAATAAGTTCAAGTCTCTTGAATACTTAAGACCATACTCCTTTCCAACATTAAAATGTTTTATATCACCTTTACCCTAGGGTCTTATCAGTTCACATGCATGAGTCATATGACTTTATTAATTTACAAAAGCAATATTTAGAGAGAATCTCTTAAGTGATTGAAATAAGGCCAGGTGCCTGGAATGCAAAAAGGTACTTTAGAGATTTTTTAATTATTCAATTTTTACAGAGGCTTAATTTTACTTTTTACAATTTTATAAATTTTGTGACAGTTCCAAAAGTGAAATGTGATTAAAATATGTCTCTATTTTTCATGTTATCCATTTTAATTTTACACATTTTTATGTTTTAACACTTTCATAAAAAGCTTTGTAATGATTGAAATTCTGTGTTTTAAGAGGTAAAAAACATTTTTAAAAATCCTCCTGAATTTTGTTTTAGGCTGCTTTTTTTCTGTGCAAACCCTATATCTCATAAGTTGAATATGTATTTTCTTAAATGTTGTGACAATAAAGCTTAATGAGTTTAGGCTACCAAATCACAGTTTTAAGTTTGATGTTAAGATCTATCTCCTCTTCAATTATTGGACTGTTCAATCCGCCTCCAGTAATGTATAAACCACATTATTTTAAATTGTATACTATTTAAATTCTTTGGAACAACTTCTGAAATAATTATTTCATTTAATTATTATTTCAGTGATTAAGATATAGATCATGTTATTCTTACTAGGTGCCATTGATCAGTTCTGAATGAAAGCGACCTTAGGTACAACAGAACAAAACAGTGTTTGGTCCTGAGCTGTCCTCACTATCCTTGCTATGCTTCCAACCACTGTGGCAGCCACTGTGTCAATGCATCTTGTTGAGGGCCTTCCTCTTTTTCCCTGACCCTCTACTTTAAAGGATGATATCCTTCTCCAGGGATTGGTCGCCTCTGACAACATGACAAAAGTAGGTGAGATAAAGTCTGGCCATTTTTGCTTTAAAGGGGCATTCTGCCTGCATTTCTTCTGGCAGTCATGATTTTTGTTATTCTTCACTTAGGCCACAATTCAAAGGCAGCAACTCAGTCTTCTTTGTTCATTGTCGAGCTTTCATATGTATCTGAGGCAATTAAAAATATCATGGCTTGGGTCACGGTCACCTTAATCTTCAAAGTGAAGTATTTGCTTCTTAACACTTCAAAGAGGTCTTTTATAGAAGATATGCCCAGTGCAATATGACATTTGATTTTGCTGCCATGGCTGTAGATTATGGATCCAAGTAAAATGAAATCCCTGACTACTTCAATCTTCTCTCCATTCATTGTGATCTTGCTTATAGGTCCAGTGGTGAGGATTTTTGTTCTTTTTATGTTGAGGTATGATCCATACTGAAGACTGTAGTCTTTGATCTTCATCAGGAAATGCTTCAAGTCATCTTCACTTTCAACAAACATGATTCTGTTATCTGTAGTGTGCAAGATGTTAGTGAGTCTCCCACAAATCCTGGTGCCACGTTTTTCATATAGTCCAGCTTCTCAGATTGAATAAATATTTGAAAGGATACAACCTTGACACATACCTTTCCTGAGTTTAGACCATACAGCATTCCCTTAGTCTGTTTGAATGACAGCCTTTTGATCTATGTACAGGTTCCTCATGAGTACAATGAAATGTTTTGGAATTTCCATTCTTTGGTTGATGCTGCTGTTGATTATTCTCCCTCCTAATGAAGTTAGAGGACCTTTGATGCCACTACAGTCATGTACCACATAACATTGATTCAGGCAACATCTGACTGTATATACATCAGTGGTCTAGTGTACACTTTCAAGGGGATGCCTACAACATGACTCAGAAGCAAGCCTGCTCTACTGCCTACCTCTTCATGGGAATAGGTACTCCTGCTGCTAAGAGGAATGGACACCCTGTCCTGCCCCCTATTGCCCATGGTTAGCAAGCATCAAGGAGCATGGCTGAGGTGGGGACCCTGGGTCACTGAGACTACTTCCCAGCTGCCTGTGTCTGTGCCTGAAGCCTTTCTGCTGAGATCTCCATGGGACTGAGGGGCTTCTCCAGGATCTGGCCAAGATCTCGAATGAGGTGTTGGCAGTGGGGGCTGCCTCTGGGCCTGTGTACCCTGGAACCCCATACACGCAAATGTTTTCACAACATCCAAATCATAAAATATCTGATTTCACAGAATGTATCAAAGAAGTTAAGTGATACATGAATGCATTTACAGAGTAAATATTAATTATTTGAAAAGCATAAAACATTGTTCAGAACAATTACAGTAGACTTCCCTAAATTGAAGTCTATGACATGTTCATAAGTTAGACATTTCAATTCTAAGATGTCAGTTTTCCCAAACTGATCGGTACATTCAACATAATATCCATTTGAGTACTCTTGGGTTTTCTTTTTGTGAAAAGTAACAAAATGATTCTGTGATTAATATGGAAATAAAACTCAAACCAACTCACTGCTGTCCAGTCAGATCTGACCCATAGTGACCCCTCCTTGGGTTTCTGAGCCAGTATCTCTACGGAAGTAAATTGCTCAGTCTTCCTTCAGCAGAGAGGCTGATGGGTTTGAAACACCAACTTTCTGGTTAGCAGTTAAATGTCTTAGGCACTATACCACTAGAGCTTCTAATATGGAAACGAATAAGACTAATAGAATGATCTGCAGATCAAATATGGAGACCTTACAGTACTAAGTATAAAAATCCATTATAAATGATAATTAAATAAAACATTGGTACAGAATAGATTAACCTGAGTCAAACATACACCATTGCCAAAATTTATGGTAATTATGTCTCTGCAATATGGAAGAGAAAACATTGTGTTTCTAATAAACTATGCCAGACAATGAAATATCCATATGGATATATTTAACATTCTATGAAAAATAAATATGAATTGTTGATTTACACTTATATGAAGTCTTGTCTTATTAATACACAGTAAAAATGGAAACAAGAGGGCAAAATTTGCTTTTGAGTTATTGTTGTTGTTATGTGCCATCAAGTTGTCTCCAACTCATAGTGACCTTATGTATAATTGAACAAAACACTGCCCTATCTTATGCCAGCCTCACAATCCCTACTCTACCTGAGCCCATTGCAGAAGCCACCGTGTTAATACACCTTGTTGAGAGTCTTCCCCTCTTTCGTTGACCTTCTACTTTGTCAAGCATGACATCTTCCTCCAGAGAATAGTCCCTTTTGATAACAGGACCAAAGTACTTCCTTGAAAAAAAAAAAAACACCTCACTGCTGTGGAGTTGGATCTGACTCAGAGAAAATCCTCCTTGGGTTTCCAAAATGGTATCACTATGGAAGTATATTGCCCAACCTTCCTTCTGAGAGGTGGCTGGTGGAGATGAACCACCAGCTTTCTGGTTAGTAGTCAAATGCCTGAAGCACTATATCAACAGAGCTGCCATGACCAAAGTAGGTGAGGCGAGGCCTGGTCATTCTCACTTCCAAGGAACATTCTAGCTGCACTCATTTCAGGACAGAATTGTTAGTAGATTCTGACTCATGGTGACCTGAAGTGTGCCACTCTAGAACTTTGTTCCATAGTGTTTTCTGTGACTGTGATCTGTTAGAAGTATATGACCAGGCACTTGTTCCAAGGAGCTTCTGAGTGGGTTCAAACCACCATCATTTTGACAAGCATTTGAAAATAGTCAAAACTTCTACTAAGACTTTGGAAATACAAATTGCAAAGGCAATGAGTTTATTAGAAAGGTTTGAAATTTAGTAATAAAAATATTTCTCAAAGTGTGAGAAGCAGCTGGACTGAAACCGTAATGATAACTTATAGCTTTAAAGATTTATATTAAGTAAAGGAAAAAAATTCTAAACATTAACAATGGAGTAACTTAAAAAACTAGAAATAAAAATAGAAAACTCACAAAGTAGGAGTTCTGGTAAGAGGGGAATAGGCAGAAAGACTGCACATACCCTCTTCAGTGCAGAAAAGGATAATAAATTAACACAGATACAGAGGATAATCCTGGAAACCTGAGCTGTGAAGGGAAGGATATAGAAGTAGACTAAACTCCAACTAGCAGAAGAATTTGCATGAAAATACCAAAAAAGGAGACATACGGAGCTGCTGTTGGGCAGTGATCCTGATGGCACAGACAGCATGGATATTGCCTAGTGGTGGGAAGACCTAAGAATTAACCAAAAAAATCATCCCTGCTAGCCAGGGACTGCACAGAGGACTGCTTGGTTGGCTGGGGAATAAAATGGGAAACAGTGAAGAGGAAGGGGAGTTAGGATGTGGACTTTTGCCTGTCTGGAGGTTGCAGCCATTTTGAATGTTTACAAGTGGCTTGACTATTTTGGATATTTAAAGTGACAGTGTTCTCTGAGATTCCAGGACTTAAGAACAGACTCTACTTGCTGAGAACAGCAAGGAAATCCTGGTCTCACAGACTACTGAGAAGGTGAGACATTCCCCTTGTTAATCTTATATGTCACACCCTCTTGGTGAATGAACTCCCACCCACTTTTTAGGCTGGCAGGAATTCCATCCAAGTCTGTGTGCTCCCACGGAGCCTGGGTGCCTGCCTCTCCCTGTCCATATTTTTTTCTTTTTTTTTTTTAAATTTGTTTGTTTTTGTCTATTTTAAAACTACTGCTATTATTATTACTTTTGTCCTTTTTGTTATCATTCTTTATTCTTCCCTTCCCAGGTTCTAGTTTTCAGCTTTTTTTCTTTTCCCTATTCCTGGTACCAATTTTTTCTTCTTTCTTGTGGTCTACCCCATTTCTTTTTCTTTTTTTTTGTCTGTTTGCCTTTTTCCCATTTTTATTCTTCATTATTCTCCTTCTCTACTTTTTTTTCTTTTATTGCCCTCTCTCCAGATATTGAAGTGTTTTTTGTTTTGTTTTGTTTTGTTTTTGTTTTTGTTTTCCTTTTCCCT
>NW_006922288.1:1059598-1060954 GCF_000298275.1 Orycteropus afer afer
AGAAAAATGATAAACTTTCATATCACAATAAAAAAGAGGACAAGCACAAATATTCAGCAAATACTAAAACAACAGCAACAAAGGAAATGATAACACGATTCATAAATACAATGACCTCAGCATAGAAAATATTATGGAACAAAGAATACAGGGACACCATGAAAAAACACATAACAAAGTGACAGCAACCATTTCATACTTACTGATAATTACACTGAATGTTAGTGAGTTAAATGCACCACTCAAGAGACAGAGAGTTGCAGATTGCATGAGAAAACAAAATCCTTCAATACGCTGTCAACAAGAGATACACCTTAGAGACAAAGACAAAAATAGACTAAAAGTCAAAGGTTGGAAAAAGATATATCAAGCAAATGCCAACCGTAAGAGAGCAAGAGTGGCAATATTAATTTTTGATCAACTTGACTTTCAGACAAAAACCACCATACAACACGAGGAAGGACATTATATAATGATTAAAGGATCAATTGAACATGAAGATATAATCATAATAAATTTCTATGGACCCAATGAAAGAGCTCCAAAATACATAAATCAGACTTTAAAAGAGTTGAAAAAGCAAATAAATGACTCCTCTGTCATAGTAGGAGACTTTAATGTAACACTTTCAATGAAAGATAGAACTAGAAAGAAACACTACAAAGATGCAGAAGAACTAAACAATATAATCCACCAACTGGACCTTATACACATCTACAGAATACTTCACGCAATAACAGTACAATATGCATTCTTTTCCAGTGCACATGGAACATTTTCCATGATAGACCATATGTTAGGCCACAAAGCAAGCCTTAATAAATTTAAAAACATAGAAAAACTACTGCAAAGCATCTTCTCAGATCACAATGCTATCAGCTTAGAAATCAACAATAGGAAGATCAATGGAAATAGAGTGAACACGTGAAAACTGAACAATACCCTCCTAAAGAAAGACCAGGTAAGAGAAGAAATAAAAAGTGAAATTGAAAAAACCTTGAATCAAATGAGAATGAAAATGCCACATTCTAAAATCTTTGGGACAGAGCAAAAACAGTGGTCAGAGGCCAAGTTATAGAAATAAATGCACACATCAAAAAAGAAGAAAGAGGCAAAATCAACATCTGCAACAATTAGAAAAAGAACAGCAAGAAAAGCCTACAGTCACCAGAAGAAAGGAAATAATCAAGGTTTGAGCAGGAATCACTGAAACAGAAAATAGAAAGACAATAGAAAAAATCAACAAGACTAGAAGTTGGTTTTTTGAAAAGATTAATAAAATTGACAAACCACTGGCAAATTTAACGAAGGAATAGAAGGAGAGAATACAAATAACATGATTAACAAATGAACTGG
>NW_006922288.1:1063594-1073475 GCF_000298275.1 Orycteropus afer afer
CCAGCCATTCCATTTCTAGGTATATATCTTAAAGAAGTGAGAGCCATGACAAGAATAGACATATGCACGCCCATGTTCATTGCAGCACTATTTATAATAGCCAAAAGATGGAAACAACCTAGATGTCCATCAACTGAGGAAGGGATAACCAAACTTTGCTATATATACATAATGGAATACTATGCAACCCTAAAGAATAACCTAGAATCTGTAAAACACCACATAACATGGATGAACTTGGTGGACACTATGCTGAGTGAAATAAGTCACTCACAGAAGGACAAATATTGTATCAGTCCATTATTGTAAAAGTCAAGGAAAGGTTTATCTATGGAAGGAAATTTTCTTTGTTGGTTACTAGGGGTGAGAGGGGAAGGGGAAAGAACACTGTTAGATAGGTAGAGACAACTGTTGAGTTGTGTGAACAGAAGGAGAATGTACCAAATGTGAGTGATCAACATGGTGGTATTGAGGAAGAGGATGACATAGAGAGGTACATGGGATGCACAGACAACAAAGATGACCCCTTTTGCACATACAGTACTGAGTTGTCACTGAAGGCAAATATAGGTATACGGATGGTTAGATGGCTGGACAGGCTGAACTATTAGGTATGTCTATGAAGCAGGGAGTGTGACCAATACCATGTATAGTGCTGGCAGACAATGGCCCTGTAAGTGTATTTGTATGATCTGAATTCCCAGGTGTATAGTAGAGTTGACAAGGGAAAAGGTTGTAGTCACTTCTTGGGCAGAGCCAGCTACCCAGAGGAACTGAGTACTTGAACCTGTGGGCTTGGGACCATAGTCACAGGGGACATCAACTCAATTGGCATAACATACTACACAAAACATTGTTCCACCTCCTACCTTGGCAAGTAGCAATTGGGATCTTAAAAGCTTACAAGCTGCCATCTAGATGCAACGATGGGTCTCTCCTCATTCAGAGCAAAGAAGAATGAAGAAAACCAAAGATTCATGGAAACAATTAGTTCTGGTGACTGGTATACCATGTGATCCACAGCCTGTACGACTATAAGACCAGAAGAACTAGATGGTGCCTGGCTACAACTGTCAAACACTTGGAGGGGGATCTATGTAGAAGATCCTGGTTAGAGAGGGAGAACAAGGTGGAACAAAACTCAAAATCTTTTAGAAAAAAAAAAAGGGGGGGAGACCAGGTTTGCTGGTCTGATAGAGCCTGGTGGAACCACTGACACTATGGTCCCTAGCTGCCCTCAGGTTAGGAATTGAACCCACACCTGTGTCTTCCAGACAAACAAAAGACAGGCATATGAGTTGAACATTTACCTGAGGTAGATAAACTTCGGGAGCTCTGGTAGCATAGTGGCTAAGGCACTTGACTGCTCACCAGAAGGCTGGTGGTACAAACCCACCAGCCACTCCTCGGAAAGAAGGTTGGGCAATCCTACTTCCGTAGTGATACTGCCTCGGAAACCCAAGAAGGGGTCACTAAGAGTCAGGGCCGACTCGACAGCAAACAACAACAACAACAGAAAAACTTCATGGAGAGAACAATCATGGGAGAAAGAAGGGCTGTTTATGCACAGGGAGACACAAGGGGAAGGGGTGCATGGAGGGATGGACACAGGGAAGAAGTGACTGTCGGAAGGAAGTGGGAGGGGAGCTGTTGCATTGTGGTGAATTGTGGTCAATGTTATGAGACAAAGTGTATGTGTACTGCTGCATGGGAAATGACTTTGCTCTGTAAACTTTCACCCAAATCGCAAATCGCAATTAAAAAAAAAATTCACAAACTAAGTGGAAGTACGGCAGAGATACAGTGATACAGATAAGAGAAAAATCATTGAAATAGAAAACAAAAAATCATAAAGAATATTTAAAATTCTTTACTTGAAAATGCTGTTAAAATGAAAATTTTCCCACAAAATCTTTTAATAAGAAAAGTTGATAATTCACAAATGAAACAAAAGGGATCATAGATTTAAATAACAATGAAAAATAAGATATTAAACAATAAAATGAGTAACTTCATGCCACCACGTTTGAAAAAATTACTTGATAACACCAAAGAAGAAATAAATAGGCCAGTGTCTTCCTTTCTATTACTTACATAGTCCAGGGATGCTCCCACTTCCTGGCTTCACATTTTCTCTTTCCACTACCTGAGATGTTCTCCCCACTTCTCCATTTGACTAATCTCATTTCCTTAAGGTTTCTTTTGCATGTGGTGTTATTAATGAAGACTTTACTATATAAAATAATCTATTTCCTGCACTCTCTCTCACCGTCTCATTTGCACTGCTTTCTTTAGCTTTGTACCGCTTATCACCATAGTGCATGTTTACGTGTTCATTTGTGAATGGTCCCACTCCCACAATAGCCTATGCTCCACGAGGGTGGAGACTTTGTATAATTTGTGTCTTCTAGATTTTCAGTTGGAGAGCAACAAGTGATGAATGACAGAATAAAATCTACGTGATGATTTCAATAGATAGAGTACAAACATTGCATGCAAGTCAACATCCATTTGTGAAAAAGAGCTCAGTAAAGTTGAAATAGGAGAGGATTCTTTAATTCAATAGTCTCTTATTAGATTTCATTGACAAATATCACTAGAGAGTGAACCATGCCTCCTGATTTTCATGTCCAATCCACAATGACTCAGAGTTTGGCCAAATGACAAGTAAAACCAATGTGACAGATGCAAGCAGAGACCTGATAAATGTTTGCCCATGTGACTTGTCCTTCTGGTCCACTTGTTCTTCACATTATCCTTGCAACCTGGCTAGTATGCTATAAGAAGCCCAATTTAGCCCTGCAGAAGGGCCATACAGGTGAGAATGAAGGATCAGCCACTGGTTCCAGCTAAACTCCCTGCCATAAGTTAACACTAACTTGCTTAAATCAGACAAACACTCTCTACAAACTTTGATATATGAAAACATTAATTAGTTGTCTGAAGTTAATCAATTTTTTGGTGTGGTTCATTATGCAGCAATGTTGTTGTTGTTGTTGTTATGTGCCGTCGAGTCAACCCCAACTCATAGCGACCCCTCCTGGGGTTTCCGAGGCAGTATCATTACTGAAGTAGATTGCCCAACCTTCCTTCCGAGGAGTGGCTGGTGGGTTTAAACCGCCAGCGTTCTGGTTAGCAGTCAAGTGCCTTATGGACTATGCTATCAGAGCTCCTATGCAGCAATAGACAACTGAAATACATTTTGAAAATCTACAGCAAAATGTGTCCTCAATGGCAGCAAAATAGGAAGGATAACTACCATCACTTCTACTTGACATTGCACTTACAATCTTAGCCAGTGCATGAAGAGAAGGAATATAATGAACATCTACAAAATTTGGATGGGAGAAAAATTTCCTTGATCTCAGAAAATATATTTGTCTACTTAGAAAAATCTCCAAGAAGCTACAGACAGAACATTTGAAAAATAAGATATTTTAGCAAATCTCTTGGCCCAAATGCAAAATTAATTTCCACCACTAAAAAAACCAGAGCATAACTTTTATAAACTACCAAAATGAAAATTTTCATATTCACCTCTAGTACAACATAAAAAGAATGTTACAGAGAACTTACACAGGTTTACCTGAAATGTATTAAATTAATATGGACATTTACCTTAATAATCCATAATGTCTTTAATTGGAGATAGTATCTTTAGTAAGTTAATTTTTCTTTGTTGATATACAGAGTCAATGTAGTTCACATTAAAAAGAACACTTTTTTTTTTTTAAGAAGCAGATATACTGATTCTAAGTTTACACAGAAGTTCAAGAATGCAAGGCAACCAAGAAATATTTGTAGACCAAAATAGAGGGGATTGTTTTACTAGGCAGCCAGACTTATAATTCATAGTAATTAAGACAGTGTTATATGAACACCAGGATAGACAGGTAGACAAGTAGAAAAGAAGAGAGAATCCAGAAGAGACTGTCATATACATAGAAATTCTAAACCAGTAAATGGTACTGGGACAATTAGTTCCCATATTGAATAAAGAAAATTAAGTAGAATGAATTCTACAAACTTTGTATTACAAATTAATTCCAGGCAGATTAAAGATTTAAATACTAAAGTCAAAACTTCAGAAAGTAACTGTAAGACATTATTTCTATGACCTTGATAATAGGAATGAATTTCTTAATTAAAACACAAAAGTTTACCAGAACACGATTAGAATATCTACACATCAAAGTAAGCCAGAAAACATCAAGTTACAGAATGGGAGAGACTATTTGCCACTCTTATGTAAGGCATTTATTTGACTGCCATCCAGAAGACTGGCGCTTCAAACCCACCAACCACTCTGCGGAAGGAAGATTAGGTGATCTGCTTCCATAAAGATTTATGCTCTCAGAAACCCAAAGAGTGTCCCTATTAGTTGGAATCAATTCGATGGCAGTGAGTTTGGTTATTAATATTAATGAGTGACAAGATTTAATATTTAGTATAACTTCCACAAATCAGTGAGAAAGAAAATGATTCAAAAGGAAAAGGGCAGAAATCTATATGCAAGCCCACAATGATGACTAAACACACAAATGAATATGAAATATTTTTGATTAAATAGGAAAAGTAAATTAAGACTACAGTGTGTTACTATTTCACACCTACTTTTATTGCCCCGCTCCTTCTTGTCTGTCAGTTTGTCTTACAGCACTGACTTGCATACTGCTTTGATGATGGAAGCTATGCTGGGAGTGAGAAGGGCCAGACTTTGTCTCATGTACTTTGGTCATGTTACCAGAAGGGACCAGTCCCTGAAGAAGAATATCCTGTTTGGTAAAACAGAAGTTCCGTGAAAGAGGGGAAGACCCTCACGAGATGGACTCACACCGTGACTGTAATGATGGGCTGAAGAGTAGCAAAGATTATAAGGATGGTGCGGGATGAGACAATGCTTCATTCTGCTGTACACAGGATCATGATGAGTGGAAGCCAACACAACAGCATCTAACAACAACAACAACGTAATTATTGCCACAGCAATACCAAGGTAGGTAAGTAGGTAAACCTATGAGAACTCTCACTGTTAAAACTACTTTGGAAACAGTGTCACATTAGGTAGTGAGGTTGTTGATGTGAAAGACAAAGCATGGCCTTGGGGAATTTAGAGTGGGCATCTTTTGAGGGAGCAGGGAAGAAGGAAAAAACAGTGTAGGGTGAAGTGAAAAGAGAAATAAAGTACTCTTACTGGGTTACATCTTTAAACATATGAAAATTAAATATTACAAACTGTTCATCTTTCTGTTTTATAGAAATTAGAGTGGGTGTTTTAGTTGCCTTGTTTCTTGGTATCAGAAGGGTAGAGAAATAGAATACCATTGTCATTCAGTTCAGGCTTCCATTAGGAAAGGTAGCTTAAAAAAAAGACGTTAAAAAAAAAAAAAACACCACACTGGATTCTCAAGGGAAACAGCGTGTTTAAAAAGATCTGTAGGTCAGAAAGGTTTGAAGTTGTGGATCAGCTTTGATAGCTACCTACATACAGAACACAACTGTGGTGAGTTTTCAAATCATAAATGAGGAAAGAAGGAAATATTTTTCAAAATATGTTGTTGTTGATGTTATGTGCCCTTGAGTCAGACCCGATTAATAGTGACCCCTCCTTGGGTTTCTGAGGCAGTATCACTATGGAAGTAGATTGCCCCATCTTCCTTTCGAGGAGTGGCTGGTGGATTTGAACCACCAGCCTTCTTGTTAGCAGTCAAGTGTCTTCGGCACTATGCTACCATAGCTCCTTTTCAAAATATGGAGAGGGAAATATTTTTAGAAGTAAGGAAAGAGGCAAATTTTTTATGGAAACTCTGACAGAACCTTATGTTCTTTGAAGTGAGTTTTTAAAAGCAAGACTGTTAGTTTTAACAACGAAGGAAACTAACCTCTCTGAAAATGAGCAGATGAACAAAATCCAAATATCAGATTTATACAGATACATTTTGACAATGAGTCATTTAAGAAAAATCAATTAGTTGAGAAATGTTAATGTTTTATGTGTTTATATAAATATTTAGTAAAAGGATTGTAAAACATTTCTTCAGATAATTCATAATTCTACTATGAGAGACAGATCCTTGGATGGATGCTTTCAGTGTAATTGTACTTTTCTCTAATGCTTCTGTATAGCTGTTATTAATACTTAGAGATTTTTAGATACAACATGATGTATGAATTAGAAGTGTTTGGGCCTCAAATATCAATTCAGTTACTTAATTATGGTGTGCCTTATTTCATCTTATAAAAACAGATCTTAATTAGTAGATGATAATAATGTATATGGGGATTGAATAAAATTTATTTAATGATGATTTCTAGCATGATGTCTGTCTCATAGAAATATACACTTAAAATTGTTTAGTTTTTCACTTTCTTGTCAGAAGATAATTACTTACTCGTGCAAGTTTGGCAAAATAAAATATTTAATGAACCAAAGTAAAAATTAAGTATGAACAACAATGCTGTTTGTCACTTTAACACTGCAAGAAAAGAGGACAAAAACAGGAAGATGTGCAGTGCATTACTTCATATGACCCTTCTAGCCACAGAGTTTGTGACTCCCACCAATGATTGGGTAAAATATGGAAATGTGAGGTTCTTCTGTCCCAACCAGGGGATTGGATAGCTTGCTAATAATGAATGTAAGGTGTGTGGAACCTTTGTATAGGAGGGACCACGGAGATAGAGTGTATGGAACACTAAGGGGATTGGCCAGTTTTGCCATCCTCTAGTTTTAAAATGAGCCATCCCAGAGTCGGAAAGGGGGAACGTGGTGAAGAGACTGGAGAAAAGCACATCTTTGGACCCAGGGTCCCTGTGCTGGGAAGTCCCTTGACCTGGGAGAGAGCTGTAAAACCAGAGACGGCTAGAGGCCATGGCATCAAAAGCAGCAGAGGCAGCAGAACCAGGAGACCTGCAGGAGACAGATGGGTTTCTGCACCAAGACTGAGAAAGGTGAATGCATGTGGGCTGGAAGCTTGCTGGTGGAATGGGATGCCTCTGGGCAATTAATGACAGAGCTAAAAGAACTTTGTAACACTTTCATGAACACAGAAGAGGCCAAGGGACCACAGGCCAAAGAGGCTAAAAAGACAAAGACAGGCTTGCCTGCAGCACAGCTGAGAAGATGCTGTCCTGATGAAAGCACTGTCACCTAAACCTTCCTGAATCTGACCTGTAACCTATTATTTCCTTAATAAACCCCATAATTGCAAGTATTGTCTGTTAGTTTTGTGTGGCCATTATATTGAATTACCAGTAGAAAAGGAGAGAGTATCATGTGAGGGAAATTAGTGTCAGAATTGGTAAAATGTTTGAAGAGTGGAGACAGTAGAGGCCGCTTCTGTCTCATTGGAATCCACCTTTGGCTCTTGATCATAATGAGTAGATGAGGCATTTGGCTGCTATCCAAAAAGTTGGTGATTTGAACTCACCAGCTGCTCCATGGAAGAGAGATGAGGCAGTCTGCTTCAGTAAAGCTTTACAGCCTTGGAAACCCAATGCAGGTCACTGTAAGTCAGCATCTAGTCAAGGGCAGTGAGTTTGATTTTCACCTCATTATAAACTTACAGGAGGTCAGACAACAAGGTCTTTGCCATGACACTTTTACAAGTAAGAAATTATGTCAAAAGCAACATAAAAGTGTTCCAACACAGTTCCTCAAAATTGCTCTGTAGTTCCTCCTGTTTTCTATGATCTAGCATGAGGTTGTGATGAAAATGGATAAAGTTGGGAGCATTCTAGATAGATTAACCTTATGTTTTATTTTCACAGATTAAGAGAAAGGAAACCTTACATTTGGCAAGCAAACAAACATTTCCAACATTTTATTCAGTTTAATATCTACATTTTCTGTAAATCTAAAACCACTGTCCCATGTTACACAATAGTATATAGAAATGGAATGCTCAAATACCAATTTCATTCTTCAGGGAAGAGAAGTGCGGGAGGCACAATAAGTCTGGATGCCACCAGGAAAGACTGACATCAGACATTAGAAAATTAAGTGAATGAGAGAGGTATTGGATTGACTGAATAAAAAGTCTCTCTGAATGACAAGAAATGGGTAGGAAATGCTGGCCTCAAAATGTAGGCTTATCTCAGTTATCATTTCTAAGACGAGTTACTAAAAAAAAAAAAAAAAAAATAGTGAGATGTCACCAGGTTCAGAATGGAGTTAATGCTTAGTTCTCACAGACAGAAGGACAAAAATTCCAGGAATATGAGAGACTTGTTATGAAGTGAAGAAGCTCTACTGGTGCAGTGGTTAAAGCATTCAGCTGCTAACCCATAGGTTGCCAGTCTGAACCCAGGAGCCATGTTTTGGGAGAAAGATGAGGCAGTCTACCCCTTTAAAGAATTACAGCCTGGGAAACTCTATAAGGTCACTATGAGTCAGAATGAAATTGATGGCAGTGAGGGTGTGTGTGTGTGTGTGTGTGTGGTTATTAAGTGGCTCATCAGCCCTCAAATTGAAATGGAGACCTGGTGGTGAAGTTGTTAAGCACTTGGCTGCTAGCTGAAAGGTCACAGGTTTGAACCCAAGAATCATTCAGGGAGAAAGATTTGACAGTTGTAAACATTACAACCTTAGAAACCTAGTGGAGCAGTTCTATGCTGTCCTAAAGGACAGCAATTACAACTTGCTAAGAGTTGTAATTGGCTCTATGGCAAGTGGCTTTCATTTTGGTTATCTTAATGAAGAGATCTCGCTTATTTACCTCCCACAAAGCCCAAGCAGTGGACAATGAAGAAAACTTGATTTCTCCCTTATCAGAAATATATTTCACTTTATTCATCTTATATATTTGGAACTGGAAGCCTTATTCCTCTTGAGATTCTCTTTTGATATTGCAAATAATGAAAAGAGAAGGTAAATGAAAGGAAGATTCAAAGGGAAAGTTAAGTTAGATACCAGAAAATGATCTAGAAAATTAGATTAGGTATTGAATCTGAGAGTGATACGTATTTCCTTTGCAAAAGTGTTTTGCTCTTGATTTCTATTAAAGAAGATGTTAGTTGGAAAGCCAATAACACTACACAGATTGGTCCTTGCCTCTACAATTGTAGAGACTCTCTCTATGACAGAATTGTTTGGCAATTCCCAATACCATGTTTCCTCCATAGGACCATTCCATCTGTTAAATAAGGCAATGCATGATACAGAAACGTAACGTATCAAATTTTCAGAAATCTGTCATCAAATGTTGATTCCTGATTTTCTGTTGTTGACTTAAAGCAATGAGTTTCATTAGTGGGAATGGAAGTTGGTCCTTTTATGGTGATGCTAATGTAAGTTTGTGTGTGTGTGTGTGTGTGTGTGTGTGACAGGACCAGTGATTTTAACATTTTGGACTCAGCTAGAATTACTGATTTACTAGTGTAGTCTGCAAGCTATGTGTTTTGATGCCAAATATGTAAGGCACAGCTGATAAATTAAAAAAAAAAAAATTTAAGAAGTAATGATGAATCAGGAAATGAAAATTAAGCTTAATATTTTGCTATTGCATTTTCCATATCCTCTTCTCTTCCAGGTGCCACTACAATTAGTATCTTCAAAATGATCATGGCAAACATAACCACAATGAGTGGGTTTCTCCTCATGGGGTTTTCCAACATTCATGAACTACAGATTTTACATGCTTTTCTGTTCTTGGTGATGTACCTATTAAGTTTGACAGGTAACCTTATTATTATCGTCATCACCACATTGGACCAGCATCTCCAATCCCCAATGTATTACTTCTTAAAGCATCTTTCCCTTCTGGACCTCTCCTTCATTTCTGTGACGGTCCCTCAGTCTATTGAAAATTCTCTAATGGATGATGGCTATATTTCCCGTGGTCAATGTATACTCCAGGTCTTTTTCTTCACATCTTTTGCTT
>NW_006922288.1:1073755-1077394 GCF_000298275.1 Orycteropus afer afer
TCCATTGTCCTCTCCTACATCCACATCTTCTCCACAGTTCTAAGAATACCCTCTGCTGAGGGCCGAACCAAGGCTTTCTCTACCTGCCTGCCCCACCTCTTTGTTGTTTCATTTTTTCTATCCACAGGTATCTTTGAGTTTCTCAAACCAACTTCAGATTCTCCAACTGTTTTTGACCTCATGATTTCTATCTTTTATACAGTCATACCCCCAACTCTCAATCCTATTATCTATAGCCTCAGGAATGAGGTCATGAAAGAAGCTTTCAGAAGGTTACTGTTGGGTGGAGAATTCACCAGGAAAAAAATATTTTTGTCCTATCATTGATGGCTGGACAATTTTATATACAAAGAACATGTTACAAAATATTGTGCTCCTTCAATATATGGTGTTAAGGAAAGAAATAACATTTTATTTCCTTGTGGCTTTATCTGGTAGTAAAATCATTGTTATTAAGGGAACACTTCATGTAATTTCTACACCTTTTTAGAAATTAAAGTCATTTGTTCCTTCTTCCAAATTAAGAGAAAATAAACAAATAAAACATTTTAATATAGGCCCACTACTCTCCCTTCCCTCCCAGAACATATAGACACAGACACAAACATATTTACAAACACAACAACAATTATAAGCACACATCTTATTGGTTTTCCTCTGAATAGGAAATATTACCATAAGAATAAAATATTGATAATTTGTCCACAGTCCCATCAATTAAACAAATCAATTATTTTTAAATCATTTATTTTAATTCTTGCCCTTATACATACCAATTTTGCATATTGGTACAAGGTGCCCTGGAGAGCAACAGTTGACAGCTAGGAAGCTAACCACAAGGTTGGCATTTCAAACACACCCAGCATCTTCTTAGGGAAAATGTGATGATCTGCTTCTGTAAAGATTCTAGCCTAGAAAACGCTATGAAGAAATTCTTCTTTGTTACATAGGATTCCTATAAGCTGAGAATTGACTCAACTGTGGTCAACAACAATATTGGCTGAAGTTTTACTTTCATAATGTTCACAGATGCATGACATTCAGTGAAATTCAAATCATAATATGATAAAATCTACATAAGCTGGAAACTGTGTGGGATGGAAACATGTCAGAGAAAGAAAACTCAAATATTTTCCACTAAAATTAACAATAGAAAAGGGGCAAGGCTGCACCCTGTCAAAGGTCCCAAATTTGAGACACCCAGAGAAACAAGGCAATTCCACTGAGTTCCAGGTCTCACAAATCTCACTGTATATTTAACCATTCACCTATTTTATACATAAAGCTTAAATGCAAATATTATAAATAACACTAAAAATGGAAGTTCTGCTCTTCATAATTCCAAAGAATAGGGTCCCTGAATCAAAAAAATTTTGATACATAAAAAGTTCCAATTTCTTAAATGCATAAGGCCATAATGCTTTCCAACAATATTAAACCATATTATGTGGCCTTGAGCCTATGGTCTTGTCAGTTCCCCTACATTTCTTACATGATTTTATTAATTTACTCAAGATATATTTATAGAGAAAATGTTTGATGATTGAAATCATACTTGGTGCTGGAGTGAAAATATGTATAAGATACACATGCAACCGTAAAAATGAAACCACTGCCGTGGGGTCAGATCTGACTCATAGCGACCCCTCCTTGGGTTTCTGAGGCAGTATCACTATGGAGGTAGCAACCTTCCTTCTAAGGAATGGCTGGTGGATTTGAACCACCAGCCCTCTGCTTAGTAGTCAAGTGCCTTAGTCACTATGCTACTTAAGGAAGATGGATTATTCAATTAAAGGTTATGAAAACAATTGCATAAGTTTGCAATATGGCCAAATTCCTTTCTAAAATTATTGTGAAGTATTATATTGCTCCTAGTATTGTTTTTTCACAATAAAGGCACTTGACTGCTAACTGAAGGCTGGCAGTTCAAACCCACCAGCCACTCCTCGGAAGGAAGATGGGGCAATCTACTTCCATAGTGATACTGCCTCAGGAACCCAAGCAGGGGTCGCTATGAATCGGGTCCGACTCAATGGCACATAACAACAACAACATTGTTTGTCCGCAGTCTTGCTAACATGTTGTCGTTATTGTTAGATGCTGTCAAGTCACTTCTGACTCACAGCGACCCTAAATACAACAGAATGAAACACTGCCCAGTCCTGCGTCATCCTCACAATACTTGCTATGCTTGAGCACATTGTTGCAGCCACAGTGTCAATCCATCTGGTTGAGTACCTTCCTCTTTTTGGCTGATCTTTTACTTCATCAAGCATGGAATCTTTCTACAGGGACTGATGGATTCTGACAAATAACCAAAGAATGTCAGAAGAAATCTGACCAGTTTCACATTTATGGAGCATATGGGCCATTGATACAAAACTCAAATATATCATTTCTTCTTCTTTCTTCCTTATTTATGGTTCAGCTTTCACACACATATGAGACAATTTAAAGTACCATGGCTTGGGTCAGCTAACCCTTGCTAACATGGGGAATCTGTAATTTTTTCCTTTTTTGTGTTCAAAAAAATAGAAAATAAATATCATGTTTAAGCATGTAGCCATTAGAGTTCGATTACTCAGGTTTAAATCCTAGTTCTACCATTTATGATTTCTGAAGTGGATTTGATTAGTTACTTTTTCTTTTTTGAACCTCTAATTTCTCTTCTGTAAAATGCAAATAATATTGTTTAAAGGATTCATGTAGGTTGGTCAGCGAAATTACTGGAAAATAATATACACTTAACGATATTAGTATTATCACCATTAATGTTTATTCAACATTTTATCTCACAAAATCTTCCAGATGATAGAAAATAAAAAACATGTCTAATTTCTTTAATGAAGCCAGCTGTACCCTTGATAACAAATGTAACAGAGATACTACACACACACACACACACACACACACACACGTAGAAGAAAGAGAAAGGGAGAGAAAGAACTTCAGCCTCCCCATTAGACACAGAAAAATATTTTTGAAAAATCAACACCCATTCACAAGAAAAGCACTAAACTCTTGAGTATATTCAATGAGAAGGGAATTTTTGATCTGATGTGTAGGAAGTACATAAAAGCCACAATACACATCACACTTAATGATGAAATAGTTAATATTGTCCCTGTGAGTTAAGGAATAAAACTAAAATGACCAAAGACACTTCTATTCAATGGTTCAGTAATACAAGAAAAATTACCAATAAGGTATAAAATCTAGAAACAGATGCCATTATTGTATACAAAAAAAAATGAGAAGAAAATCACTCAAATTTTCAGGATTAGTACATATAGTAAATTAGATAATAAAATGTTAAAAACTGTAATATTTATAATGCTGTCATTGTTGTTAGGTGCAGTGGAGTCAGCTCTCACTATAGTGACCCAGTGGACAATAGAACGAAGCACTGTGCATCCTCACAACTCTTGCTAAGCTTAAGCACATTGTTGCAGCCACTGTGTCAATCTATATTATTGAGGATCTTCCCTTTTTTGCTGACCCTCTACTTAACAAAGCATGATATCCATCTCTAGGGACTGGTCCCTTCTGACAGCATGACCAAAGTAGGTGAGATGAAGTCTGGCCATTCTTGCTTCTAAGGGCATTCTGGCTGTACTTTTTCCAACAGAGATCTATTCA